>NC_140123.1:100620643-100905643 GCF_964035555.1 Netta rufina
ATGCTACAGTTTTATTAGATAATTAAAGATGAACAGTACAATGATCAAATAATGTGCACATTTAAAATTGAATCAATAAATCAGTCGGTTCCAATTATTCAGTCACTAAATTATTGCATTGAATAATCAGCTCAAGTTATGAGTTTGACATGGGAAGAAACTGCTCTGCGTTTGCTTTGTCTTAGGAGAATTTAAGAGGGTTATAGTTTCCTTTCTCTTCTAGAACCCATCCAAATTCTTCTCAATTCAATGCATATCCATTGTATCTTTCCAACCTTGAACTGGGACTTTGTAGGAACTTCTTGCATTCATGTGGGGAAAAAAAGGAAACATGGAAAAAATTTTTACCTCCTGGGTGTCTGAAAGTCTGTAGGTAGATGTTTTTGCCTTGAGAGACTTGTAGACATTGAAAACCTTGAAAGCTGCTACAATGTATGCACAGAATGAATGCTTTACACAGGGGACTAAACACATAGACTTTCCTCCCACGACTAAGTATTCAATAGGATTAAAAATCCTAAAATCCTAAAAATCCTAAAAAGCCTATGCTTTCGTACTCCTGTGGAAGGGTTACATGCACTTCTTGCATCTGCCATGAAAATGCTTTTAGGATCGGGCTTTCAACAAGGCTGATGCCTTTTCTTCCTGTTTCAGCTATAACATTCTGTGAAAAAAAGAAAAGAAAATGAAAACTTTCTGGAAGAAAAAGGGAGGACATGAAGCAGTTGATCTGTGTATTCTAGTAAACACATTTTTGCAATTGCTAGGGAAGGCAGTCTGCATCTGTTTGTGCCAGGCCCCAGAGGTGGCCAGGCTGCCCTGGGTCTGTGTGGGGCTGAGCTTGGTTTCCCTGGTGCCCTGTGGCTCAGTGCCCATTGTGGGGCCTGGCTGAGCTTCAGCTCTGTGAGGGCCCAGGGGGAAGGGGCTGACAGCCCAAGGCAGTTCCTGCGGGGCACACAGAACTGGAGGTACGGGGGGTCTGTGGGGCAGCTTTCAGCCCTGCCTGGGGAAAAGGGAGAGGGCAGCAGGACAGGATGGAGAAACAAACCCTATACCAGAAGAGGAGGTGACCCCATTCTTCCAGCGGAGTGCATTGGCTCTCTGTAATGCTACTCATCCCAGGTCTTCTGAAAGAAGTTTTAAGACTGATGCTGTTGGCCTTAAGACCCAAAGTGTGCATAACCAACATAACTACCCTAGAGAAGAGGAGGTAGTTGGACATGGGCTATTATAACATGGATGACAAAAGCACTACTTAGACTTCATTACAAATCCACATATATGTGGTGTATTCTCTTTTAACTGGAAAAAGTGTTTTTGTGTAACAACAATAATGAGGGAATGGGCTCTGAGTTCCCAATCTCATTATTGCTCATGTACTTTTGCATTGAGCCAACAATGTAGTGAATCTTACCTATAAATATTTTGAATAATACTGCCTTTAACACTGAAGAATATAATGATTAATTCAGCGACAGTTTACCATACTAAAGTATTAAAGTTGATCTTCTCTCTTACACACATTTCAAGTAATAGTTCTTACTTAATTTCCTCCAACACATAAACATTTTAAATGCTAACTCATCCACAAAATAAATGTAACATTTATTTTTTTTTGTAATCCACAAGAAACTTTCACAGACTTGGTTTCTATATCTCCCATTAGCTAAAAATAGTAAGTGAAAATCATTTTTTTATATAGTTAATATAAATATATGTGTATATACACATCTGTATAAAAATGTGTGTATATAGCTAATATATTTATGAAGTATTTCAAGATTTCTGTTCCACATTTGACTAGAAAGCCATTTACAAAGCATATTTAATAAGGCAGTCCCTTGAGGAGAAACCTATTTATAGTTATTCTTGGACATTTCCTTTAAACGTCTTGTATTTCCTCCTCTCAGAATTAGGATAAAACAAAATATGGTGAATTTCTCTAATTTAAACCATCAGTTCCATTCTTCTTACAGTCTTAGAATCACCCTAGAAATCTCCATCTAATAACATTATACTTATTCCAGCAGCCCACCACTTTCCACAATGTGTTAAGAAACCTGCTGTGTAGTGCATGTCATTTTGGGAAAACTACAAATCAGACTCCATTAGAAAGTATCAAAACATCAACCAAAAACTGATTAACTAATATTACCCTATGCTTTATAGAAACACTTTTTTGGCATAATTTTTTTCCTAAGTGAAATAAAAACTTACGTGAGTTTTGGGATAAATAAGGTCTACTGAAACATATGCAGTAGTAACTGGTATTAGCTCAATGACATTCTTCATGCTTTCTGACACTTTCAATTAACATGGATCAGTAAAGAGAAAGGTGTTGGATTAGGCAATTTCCAATGGTACATTAACACTTGAAAATTAAATTTTGGTAAGTTTATTCATAGAAGAAATAAAGAGATTTAATGGCAGCTGCCACTTGCAAAAGGACTGATCATTCATGACTCAGCTGAGCATCTGAAACAGTTTTTGGTACAATTTGTTTGTTTGGTGGGAAGTTCATTTACAGATTTTTCTTGCTGATCTAATTGATTTGCAGGAGGGCTAACAACCCTATTTCCTGCACCTGGTTTGACAATTGATACCATCTGGTTCATTGGATTAGCAGCTGTAGTTCACAACTTCTATCAATTCATACACATTTGACAAGCGTTCTGCATCTTTGGTCTCTTCCCATTCATTTCCCTCTTTATATGCTGAAATCTGCAGAGATTCTTCACTGTGAAGCAAGGTTTTCTTAATTTATAGCACAGGGATAATAGGATGATGATAATTATTATTCTAGTCTAGTTAGAGATGAAAAAAAAAAACAGGCATCATGCCTACAGTAAACACAAGGGTTTGAATTAACATTGAGGGCCACATCTGCATTTCATTTACTTCAGTGGAGATGGAGGGTGCTCAGTATCTCAAAGGATCGGAATATTCATCATGAAGAAAATAAATATAATTATCGTGTTTTAGAAATTAGAATCAGGTCTACATGATTCCTGGTTCAATGTTTCATCTGCCATAACACAATGACTCCCTGTCTCTTCAATAAATGTTGTAGTATGTCTCTCATAATATGAGAAATGGGTAAATTTGGACTTTATTTTCCTTCATATATACATCCTTTTAGGAATAAGAAGAATTGTTCAAGGGACGTATTGCCTTTCTCTGGGGACAAACCTTCTTAGCAGGAGACCTTACTTCTGTTCCCTGTGTCCAAATTTGATGTCAGTTAAACTTTCTGTTCTCAGATGACTCAACCCTACAGTATGATAAACTATAAACATGCAATGATGGCCAATTAAATTATGTTTCAATATTAGTAAAAATAAAGAAATTAAAGTTTTTTGGGGGGTATTATTAATTCAGTCAGATTATTCACTAGCATAATCTGTGATAACTACAGTTGATTACCCAAGAGTTGTAAAGAGCACAAGGAGGGAGAATATGAATGTAATCATACCCTGTTTTCATATATTCTCTGTTAAATCTTTGCAGATTGTTAATTTTAAGGGAAAACAACAGCAACAACAAAGCAAGTAAATAACAACCCTTCCCCACCTCCTGCCAACACAGAAAACACTTTTGGTTTAACTGGATTGATGTTAGGCAGATTTTGAGAAACATTCTTATTTTCACTGGCTAAACAAGACACAAGGCTTTTTTTTTTTTTTTTTTTTTTTTACCAGCAGTGCTGTTTTTTCTCACCTCTTGAGATTCTGTTTCTCTCGGTGTATAATTTTGTAACAGCTATATAATTGCTGTTGGACTAGAGTCCTTCAGAAAATGGAGGGAATTTGATTTTCTGTGATTTTTCAATTCTTGAAAATATCTTGGCCTGTCTTAAAAGGTCAATATGCTCTTTAGATGTCTCTAATGATAGTGTATAATAAGAATTCCAACATTTGGTACATAAAAAGTTAAAATGGGCTAATAGGGAAATACGCATTTCTAGTTGTACATAAATGTATAAACCTTCTATGGACATTATCATTGGCAGAAAGTAGGTTGGAAGCATGTCAACAGAAGATGTCATGACTGAGAAAACAGTGAGAAAACTGGAATACGGTAATATTTCAACCCTATCCATTTATCTGGGATTACTATCATTTGTGTAGTAATAGTGATCAGTTTTCCATGCATGAATTGTAGCTCAAATATTATCCCGTTAAACCTACAATGTTTGATTAAAAATGATCCTGCTAAAGTATAAGGTGTTTTACACGACCCATTAGTTCATTAAAAAGATTTGAATTAATGTTTTCCAGTCACTGAAGAATAAATTTCGTAACAGAGTAAATTGCCAGTGATGAAACCTTTGCAATAAATTCTTTCACAAATAATAAGAAATTCAGATCTTGTGAGTGCAGGTACCTAGCAACCTTTTTCTGCTCTTGAAGCTCACTGTCAACAGGCTGTTTTTTGAAAACATGTTAATTAGAAGTACTGCTATTTCCTGGGAGAGAAGGCTATCTCAACTGCCAGCTACTATACAGAAAACCATTGTTTCGGTACTATTTCAATTAGAAAAATAAGATGAATGGAATCTCAAGTTTTCCCATGGTGTGTAGATATTTTCTATCACAGAATTTTATAAATTGCTGTGACAGATGCAGCAGAAACATCTCAATTATCATTTGCATAGCTTAATAATAGCACACGCTACACATGCATATGCTTATTTATTTTCTGAATATCATAAACCAATTAGGAGACGGAGTATAGTATTTCTCACACAAAAAAAAAATTATATGTATATTTGCATATATATGCATTATATAGAGAGGGAGAGAAACAAAAGCTAATATCTTGCTTTTATTTGCAATACAATTGGGCCAAAACCCAGATTTACTACTATTTGGTTTTACATTTACAATATACTTATATACAGCAAAAACTGACCCACTCAGTTTAATAATGAAATATTATATCTTTTCTTGGGGGCAAAAAATATAATGAAAAGATTAGCATTTAAATTATTATTTGTGTTCCTTACTGTAAGTGTAGCTTTATATTAGCTTCTAAATTCATTATTTTCAAAATTGATAACAACAATAAGGTGTTTCTGAAGCTAGTAGGCCTAGAGTAAATGTAGTAATTAATATATGATTGCTAATAATTTAATATATTTTGAAGTGCAGAGATGCCTATTCATACAGAGAAGCAGGGCTTGTGGTATCTTTACAAATCCAATGCGATTTTAACAGAACATTCAAATCCAAAGTTTTTTCCTCATGTGAGATTAAGGACAAAATGTAGTTGATAGTTTCTTGGATGGAAGTGCTTCTGTTGTTTCCATTCTACAGATACATGTATGTTTGAGAGTAGTATGGAGGTGTCCAAGATCTTTGCTGAAGAAGGTTAATTAATAAATTCTGGTTCTAATAAAAACAGAAGACTTTTTTTTTTCTTTTTTTTTTTTTTTCAGTCAGATGTTTGTTACATTCCGTAATTGGAAAGACACTGATGTATGAATGGAGTCAGGACACCAGTGGGTTTAAAATATATGCGGGGAGTCAGTGGGGAAAAAAAAAATAAATTGGAACACACAGTTTAGCTAAATTCATGAGTGTTGTGACAGGGAGATTTAGAGCAATGGAGAATTTTGTGGTATTCTGGTGTCTAAAACATCCAACTTCTCTCTTTTCATCTGTAAGAATTTTAGTCTTATCAAGTGTATTTTTTGTTCTAAATTATTTCTGGTTTAATTTAGAGAAAGCTGTCAAATCTTTGGTAGTTCACACGCTGGTTTATACCTATTTTTGGCAATCAAGGTATATTGTCTAGTTTCGATGGGAAAAAAATCAGTTCCTGGATTGGAACAATTTAACTTTTAGAATCATTTGGCCAGTTGTGTTAGGTTTGTGTGGCAAGGTTTTGGTAGCAAGGCTACAGGAGTGGCCTTTGCGACAAGAAGCCCATGGGTCCCATGGCAGAGCAGATCTCCACACTGCAGCCTGTGGAAGAGCCCCTGGTGGAGCAGGTGGATGTGGCCTGGAGGAGGCTGCGGCCCATGGAGAGCCCCTGCAGGAGCAGTCTCTGGGCTGGAGCTGCAGCCTGTGGAAAAGAGCCCACGCAGGATCAGGGGGCCTGTGGGGAGCTGCAACCCATGGGGGACCCATGTTGGAGCAGTTTGCTCCTGATGGATGGACCCCGTGGTATGGAGTCATACAGGAGCAGTTCTTGAAGAGCTGCTGCCTGTGGGCAGCCCATGCAGGATCAGTTTGGGAAGGACGGCATTCTGTGGGAGGGACCCCATGTGGAGCAGGGACAGAGAGTGTCCATGAAGGAGTGGTGGAGATGAAGCGTTAGGTACTTACTGCAGCCCTTACTCCACATTCCGCTGCACCATTTCGGGGGAGGATGTAGAAGAGGGTGGATGGAGTTAAGGTGTTTTTAGTTTGCTTTTAGTTTCCCCCTGTTCTAGTCTGTTAGTGATAGACAATAAATTATATTGATCTCCCTATGCTGGGTCTGTATTGACCGTTATGATAATTGTTGAGTGGTCTTCTTGTCCTTATCTCAACACTTGAGTCCTTTCAGTCATACTTTCTCCCCCTTTTCCTTTGGGAAGAGACAGTCAGAGAGCAGTGCGGTGGTGTTTAGCTAGCTGTCAGTATGAGACTACCACACCAGTATAAAATCATACTACATTAATGTAACATTTGCTTCCCATGCACATTCTGTAGTATTCATTTTTAGTATGTTCCAACATAAACATTCTTTTCTGAAAACTTAGTGTGCAATATACATGCCAGATGTGAACGTAAGAATATATAAGCAAACAAATCATATCCAAATTAATTTTCATGGCTTTTAAGAGTCTTTCTATAGCTCTGATAATAAATCTCTATGTATAGTGATATCCCACCAGAACCTAATTCATGTGTGGTTTGTTTTGAAATTATCAAGGCATTTCCTCTTCTCCTTATTTGAAATAAAAACATTTGGAACATGACAAGGGGAATATGTGTTGCTGCAGTGTAATTAAAAAGTTATCAAATTAGTATCTCAACTAGGCAAATTGTTTTGGGAGCTATGGATAAGTAGGCTTTACGCTACCCTGCTAAAATTGAAAACTTTCAGATAAATGAGATTACAGAGAAGCAGCAAATTATATTCATTTATTATTTTAAGTCATATTCACTTTACTGTTATCTAGTAGTTTTATTTGTTTTCAAGATACATTCATAGCATTACATTTAAATAGAGGAAATAATTCCACAGAGTTACCTTCTTATTCTATCCAGGTAAATTTAAAGAATTATGTAAAGTGTCCACTCAGTAACTGGATACTAGGAGAACTGAAAATGGCAAAGATACCATATCTTGGTATTTGCATGTGCTTTACAGTTAGTGTAGTTCTCGATGGTAATCCAAAAGAACCTGTAATCCCGTTGCTTCAGTAAACTACACCAGTCATTAATCTACTCAAATGAAGGTGTGTCGTGCTATTTGTGCATCTGTGATCATGGTAATTTTGATCACAGATATTGAACGTGACCAGACTTACAGTGCTGAATTGGGCACCACTCAGAATCTAAGCCCAGCCATCCTCAGCCCCTCTGATATCTGAGGACAAGCTAGAATGCAAGGGGGTTTAGGTCCTGCCAAGCTTCTTTACCCTTTAATGCAACAGTACTTCAGTAATTCACAGTTTTGAAAATAATCCTACATGTACCTTTTTTGCCATAAATTGCCCCAGTAATATCAGCGGAGATGATTGTGCTGGAAATGTTAAGCAAATATGCTTTTTGCAACATCAGAGCATTGGATTTAACAATTTAGATCCTTTAGATTTTATGTTCCCCCCCTCACAGATGTAATATAACTTTAATAATAATTAGGAATATAGGCTTAAAGGTTTTCTGTGTTTATAGGGTTTTGGATCTCTTAATGAGACAAACTTTAGTTCAGTTTAGGAGACAGAAAATACAAACACAGTCTGTAAGTATCACACAATTTCCCACTTTTCAGAGATCAAATCTGAACAACGGACAGAAAAGAAAGTAATCATTGCATCCAGTTGGAAGATAAACAAATTTTTATTTGGATATTTTCCCTTTAAAGTGAAAACAGAACAACTGGAAAACAAGTATTCAATCAAATTCTAAAAGCACGAAGTGTCATTGTTCTCTCTTTGCTGAGTAAACCTCTCTTGGCCATATGTTCATAATTCAGCTGTGCAAAAGTGCTTAACAGCAAATGCATAAGCAAATCTATTAAAACATATTAAAACATTTCTAACAGTGTCTAAAAGAAATGCTACTGATGTTGCAATTGCTCTTAGGTCTCAATACTGTTCAGCATACCAAATTTAACCAAAGGCTTAAACCAAAGCTTACATTATTATCATATTATTAGTTTTAAACACTTGGATCTCATAGACCAGCTTTTTTTTTTTTTTTTTTTTTCCTTTTTTTTTTCAGATTAATAATTATAATAAAACTATCAGTAGGACTTTAGAAAAATAGTTGTTTTCTGGCTCCTCAGTCTCTAAAATATCATTTTAAATCTGAAACAGGGTGATTTATAACTGGTTGAAATAAAAAAAATTTTTGCATGTTCATAAGGCTCACAAGCAATTCAAGTTTGAATTTCAAGGAACAGAAAGAAGCTCTGAAAGACTTCAGGTGCTTGGCAATACTAATTTTGCAAAATGACTTCTAACACGCTTTGCAGTTTCATTATGAAGGTGTGGTTCATAACGGTAAATGTTTCCAGAATTCAATATTCCTTGGGCTTAGAAAGTTTGGCAAAGAAAAATTCATGACAACAAGAGCAAATGAAAAATTCTCTACCTTGGAAGAAATAAAATAATAATAATAGTAATTAGCAATACAGGCTGGGGACTAACCAGTTGGGAAGCAGCTCTGCTGAATAGGCCCTAGGGTTTGAGTGAATAGCAAGTTGAGCATGAGTCAGCAGCCTGCTCTGGCAGTAAACATGGTCATCAGCAACTTGGGCTGTGTGAACTGCTGGTCGATCAAGGGAAGGGATTATCACTATCTACTACCACTCTGCATGCTCCACTTCTTGGCTCTCCAATATATGATGTTCATAGACTGGGAGGGCCACCATGATGGGTGGGGCTGGAACACTTGCCCCATGAGGAGAGACTGAGGGACTAGGACTTGAAAAGCCTGCAGAAGAGACTGTGTTGGGAAGCCTGACAGCTGCCTGCCTTCCCATACCTTCATAAAGGGTACTAAGAAGTCCCAGACAGGCTCTGTGTGGCAATGTTTTGTAGAAGGACAAAAGCTAATGGGCATAAAATGAAAAAAAAATTCTGACTGTATATAAGGAAAACTTTCTGACTGTATATAAGGAAAACATTTTGCACCCTGAGAATAGCCAAACATTTGATCAGGCTGCTCAGAGAGGTTGTATAAATCTATCTTTACAATTCCTGAGCATCCTGGTCCGATGCCTGAGCTCTCCTTGCTTTGGGCAGGATATTGGACTAGAGATCTTGAAAAGGTCCTTCTGGCCTGAGCATCTCTGGGGTTCTGGACTTCTACAGATTGCTGCAAATGTGAAACTCCCCAGCATTGCTGAAAATATGGGCAGATATGTGCAGTCTTTCAAAATGCCTGTTTGTTTCACCGTGTTAGAAAAAAAGACCTATAGACACCAAGGAAATTTCCACTCAATGCTTTGCAGCCAAAATATGTCTAAAGTGCTGCTTCATTACAACATTAAATACTTCATTTTTAAACTAAGTTTTGGCTTAAAACAAAAACAAACAAACAAAAAAAGGTTTAGCTGAGTGATGGAGAACTATAAGGTCTTTTGCTGGGACTGGGAGGAGTGCTGAGGTGTAATAGTTATGAATTCCCATTGAAAACTCATCTAAATACTATCCCATAAATAAATATCAATGAGAAATGGCTGCTGACCTGATAGGACTTAGTTGACACACATTTATATTTCTTTCAGTTTGGGCATTATTATATTTATATATATATAACATATATATACAAGTACGCGCACACACACACACATATATGTATATATATATGTAATTCCAAAGTTCCCCCGTCTAATTCAAACTGGGAGTATGCAATTCATCTAGTTTTATGGTAGGTACTTCAAGGCTGAATCTCCATTTGCTGTAAACCTAATGTGACCTGTTACACTGCATCTATCATTTGTGACCATTTCTCTGCAGGAACCTTTAATGCTTCAAATTTGTACTGATACAGAAACAGAAGCTAGAGAACAAATAAGTGTATATATTTTCTTTCATTCAAGGTAAATAGCAGAGGGAACAAATCTCAATAATACCTGCATGTATATTTCTTACGTACGCTTTTAAATTTCAGTATTTCTTTGTGAATTTGCCTTGACTGCTCTACTTCTCCTCCCTTATTGCTTCTGAAGGAAACAGACTGTCTCAGCATGCTCTCAGCATGTTTCTTCTTTCTTTCCATGCCTTTCTGTGTGCTTGACAGCTTTCACTGATACTTTGTGGGTGGTCTGATCTCTTCCAGCATCTTTAAAATTTGGGTTTTGACGTCATGCCAGGCTTGTGGGAAGCATGCAGTTCTCTCTAACCTTGTTCCCTTGAGCATTTCTTTTTTACTGATTCAGTTACCTTTTTCTTTCTTCTATTCCAACTTCACTTAACCTCTTATGGTCAGAACAGACAGATTAGTATCATGAAGATAACCTTTCTCCTTTCCTGGAATTTATCCCAAACCATATGTTTGTGCATTATCTGATACTGTAAGGCCCAGACACTTATCAGGACATAAAAGATTAGAGGATAACCATTCCCTCCATGTGCAGCCCATTCAGTGACAGAAGGATATTTGTGTTTATGCATCTACACAGTTCAGAAACATTCTAGGTAGCAAGGAGAAGATATACATAACACTGAGGTATTATTGCAAAAGTACTAATTGTCCATCTAAAGTTCAACTTTATCAATTTCTGCTGAAAGCAAATGTTTACCTAATTTTACTTTATTCAGATAGGAAGGGAAGGAAAAATGAGCTCTGAGCTAGGCACTAGGAGAAATCGTTGTTACAACATGGTGCACATACATGGAACAAGATACAAAAATATCTTACTATATATCTTAAATAGTCAAGATGAAAACATTTAAAATTGAATTTTTCAAATTATCAGGTTCTTTCTTTGAGCTACTACAAGTGCATTGTCTCTCTCATATGAGAGGCAATGCATCTGGCCCTTGAGAGGAGAGAGTAACAGGTCCTATGTAATAAAACTATGTTGATCCTTTGATCTGAAGTCAGATTATTGAGTATGGCACCAGAATCTAGAAAGGAGGCACCTTCACTTGCAGGACATGCTGTGGAATGGCTATGAGTACTCCCATATAATATGTGGGACTTGCCCTGCTGAGTCACAGGTAGTCTGCTCTACCTCAGGCAAAATTGGCCGTACAACTTGGAAAGAAATCCACTCCTTCAGGAAATGCAGACAGGTCACGCTCAGCTGGGATGTCTGGAGAATGTGTTTCTGTCTGATTTTGCCTCCTCCTTCCCTGAACATCAAGATCACTGCACTACAGAGACATCAAGATCACTACATTACAGAGAAAGTCAATTTACTCATCAGATGTTCTTCACCTCAGGTGAAGGCTTCAGGTCTTGTAAAATGGTGTGTAGCTGACATAAATGTGAGCAAGACTCTAGCCTGCTCATTTTCACTACAAAAGGGGATTTGGGAGTTTATTTTACATGGTTAAGAGGACAAGAAAATTAAATATTGCAGAAAAAAAAAAGTGAATACTAGCACTACAGGATGAGAATTTTATTTGAATTGTAGGTGGAACACTTTGAGTTGTAGGTGGAACTGAGACTTTGAACTCTGAGATCACGAGGACCAAAATTTTGTCATAGCTAATTCATAACAATGTTTGTAAATGCCTTTCTGTGGCCTACCAAAATTATATAGTGAGACTTATCTGTCAAATAGATAAAAATCTACAAGGACAATAGAAAACTATGTTTATCAAGCAAACAAACAAAAACAAGCAAGCAAAACACAAAAAACAAGCCAACAAAAAACAGGAAATAAGATAAACCCAAAAACAACAGGAAAAAAAAAATCAAACAACACAAACAAAACAACCAACCAACCAAAAAGATCTCCAAAACTTACAGTAAAGGTTCCAGGAAAGTTTTACCCACAAGGAAATATTTTGTCATTATATAAGGAAATTGTTACAAAAAAAAAAAAAAAAAGTAAAATTTGCTTAGTTTTACTGTTAAGACATATGATACTTAGTGATTTCTATTTAGTCATCAATTTATTTTAAATTTTGTTTTAGGACTGTTAAAAACAAAACAAACAAAAAAAAAACAACAAAAAAAAAAGAAGCTTAGGTACTGAATCCAATCCTAGATCTATTAGGTCAGTACCCTTTCTTGGGATTTCGGTGTCCACACTCAGTTGTCTTTCATGAAGAATCACAGAATTGTCTAGGTTGGAAGAGACCTCAAGATAATCGAGTCCCACCTCTGACCTAACACTAACAAGTCCTCCACTAAACCATATTGCTGCATTCAACATCTAAACATCTTTTAAAGACCTCCAGGGATGGTGACTCCACCACTTCCCTAGGCAGCCCGTTCCAAGACCTCACAACCCTCTCAGTAAAGAAGTCCTTCCTAATATCCGACCTAAAACACCCCTGGTGCAACTTTAGCCCATAGCCCCTTGTCCTGTCACTAGGCAGGTGGGAGAATAGACCAACCCCCACCTCTCTACAGCCTCCTTTAATGTAATTATAAAGAGTGATAAGGTCGCCCCTGAGCCTCCTTTTCTCCAGGCTGAACAAGCCCAGCTCCCTCAGCCACTCCTCGTAGGACTTGTTCTCCAGACCCCTCACCAGCTTCGTTGCCCTTCTCTGGACTCACTCGAGCACCTCGATGTCCTTCTTGTAGTGAGGGGCCCAAAACTGAACACAGTACTCAAGGTGCGGCCTCGCCAGAGCCAAGTGCAGGGGGAAAATCACTTCCCTAGACATGTTGGCCACACTTTCTTATACAAGCCAGAATGCTGTGCTCACCTGAGCACACTGCTGGCTCATATTCAGCCGACTATCCACCATCACTCCCAGGTCCTTCTCTGCCTGGCAGCTCTCCAACCACTCATCTCCCAGCCTGTAGCTCTGCTTGGGGTTGTTGCACCCCAGGTGCAGGACCTGGCACTTGTTGAACCTCATACAGATGGCCTCAGCCCATCGGTGCAGCCTATCCAGATCCTCCTGCAGAGCCTTTCTACCCTTGAACAGATCGACACACACACCTAACTTGGTGTCATCTGCAAACTTACTGAGGGTGCACTCAATGCCCTCGTCCAGATCATCAATGAAGATATTAAAGAGGACTGGCCTCAGTACCGAGCCCTGGGGAACGCCACTAGTGACCTTCCTCCATTTGGATTTGACTCCATTCACGACTCTTTGGGCCCAGCTACCCAGCCAGTTTTTAACCCAACAAAGTGTACACCAGTCCAAGCCACGACCAGACAGTTTATTGAGGAGAATGCTGGGGGAAACGGTGTCCAAAGCCTTACTGAAGTCAAGGTAGACCACATCCACAGCCTTTCCCTCATCCACCAAGTGTGTCACTTTGTCATCGAAGGAGATCAGGTTCGTCAAGCAGGACCTGCCTTTCATGAACCCATGCTGACTGGGCCTGATCGCCTGCTTGCCCTGTAAGTGCCGCGTGATGACACTCAAGATAATCTGCTCCATGAGTTTCCCTGGCACTGAGGTCAAACTGACAGGCCTATAGTTTCCTGGGTCTGCCCTGCAGCCCTTCTTGTAGATGGGCGTCACATTTGCTAGCTGCCAGTCAACTGGGACCTCCCCCGAAAGCCAGGACTGCTGATAAATGATGGTAAGCAGCTTGGCCAGCTCCTCTGCCAGTTCTCTCAGTACCCTTGGGTGGGTCCCATCTGGCCCTATTGACTTGTGTACGTCCAAGTGCTGTAGCAGGTCACCAGCCATCTCCTTGTGGATAGTGAGGGCCACATTCTGCTCCCCATCCCCTTCCACCAGCTCAGGGTACTGGGTATCAAGAGAATAACTGGTCTTGCCACTAAAGACTGAGGCAAAGAAGGCATTAAGCACCTCAGCCTTTTCCTCATCTCTCGTCACTAAGTTTCCCCCTGCATCCAGTAAAGGATGGAGATTCTCCTTAGTCCTCCATTTAGCATTGATGTTTTTGTAAAAACATTTTCTGTTGTCTTTGACGGCAGTAGCCAGATCGAGCTCCAGATGAGCTTTGGCCTTTCTAATTTTGTCCCTGCACTGCCTTGCAACATCCTTATAGTCCTCCCGAGTCACCCGCCCTCTTTTCCAAATATTGTATACCCTCTTTTTTCTCCTAAGCTCAAGTCATAATTCTCTGTTCAGCCAGGCCGGTCTTCTTCCCTGCTGGCTCATCTTTGGGCACGTGGGGACAGACTGCTCCTGTGCCATTAAGATTTCCTTTTTGAAGAGCGCCCAGCCTTCCTGGACTCCTCTGCCCTTCGGAACCACCTCCCAAGGGACTCTACCAACCAGTGTCCTGAACAGTTCAAAGCTGGCCCTTCGGAAGTCCTATACAGCAGTTTTACTGGTCCCCTTCCTGGCTTCTCCAAGAGTGGAGAACTCTATCATTTCATAGTCACTCTGCCCAAGACAGTTTCCAACTACCACATCTTCCACCAGTCCTTCTCTGTTTGTGAAGCTGTGTCAGGAAGCTATCTTCCATGCTCTCTAGAAACCTCCTAGACTTCTTTCTCTGGGCTGTGTTGTGCTTCCAGGATATATCTGGGAAGTTGAAGTCCCCCACAAGAAAAAACACTGACGATTTTGCAACTTTTGTCAGCTGTCTGTAGAACTCCTCATCAGTCTCCTCATCCTGGTTTGGCGGTCTATAAGAGACCCCCACCAGGATGCTTCCCTTGTTGGCTTTCCCGCTGATCCTAACCCATAGGGACTCCACCTTATCATTCCCAACCTTATCATTCCCAGCCTCAACCCTTTTGTGTGAGACACTATACGCCCCTGTTAATTTCACTATAAAAGTCAGGCTATTCGGGTAATAAAATGGAGCATGATCTGACCATACTAGTGTCTGTCATGTTTTCGGCCATTCTTCCTCCAACACACCCCTTCCATGCTGCCTGTCTTTTCTGAAGAGCCTATAGCCAGACATTGCAGCACTCCAGTCATGAGACTGGTGCCACCACGTTTCCATGATGGCAGCCAAGTCGTAGCCTGCCTGCCGCACGATGGCTTCCAGCTCCTCCTGTTTGTTACCCATGCCGCGTGCATTGACGTAGATGCACTTCAGCTGGGCCATTGCCTTATCCCCCGGCCTTGTTATTGTTCCCCCTGGCACAGCTCCAACAATCCTTGCTTCAGCCCCATCCCCCTTCTTACCTAGTTTAAAGCCCTCTCAATGAGCCCTGCCAGCTCCTGGCCCAGGATCCGTTTTCCCCTAAAAGATAGGGACCCGTGTGCGGCCATCAGGCCGGGTGCCGAGTAAAGTGCCCCATGGTTGAAAAAACAAGATTTCTGCCTTGGCACCAGCCCCTGAGCCACGTTTTTATCAGGTGGGCTTTCCGTGTCCTCTCCGTACCCCTCCCTGCCACCATAGGGATGGATGAAAACACCACCTGCACTCCCGCTCCATCCACTAACCGTCCCAGCCCCCTAAAGTCTTGATTGATAGCCTTCAGGCTTCTCTCTTCAATGTTGTCTCTACCTGCCTGGACTATCAAAAGAGGATAATAGTCAGAGGGGCGAACCAGGTTGGGAAGCTTCCTGGCAACGTCCCTGACCCTGGCCCCAGGGAGGCAACAGACTTCCCTACGGGTAGGGTCAGGCCGACAAATAGGGCCCTCTGTTCCCCTAAGAAGAGAGTCTCCCACAACAATAACCCTTCTGTCTTTCTTGGTGGAGGCAGTCCTGAGGCGTGGAGTTGACTTCCTCACCCTAGGCATCCTCCTGGGAACACTTGCTACCTCTTCCTCACCCACTGGTCTCTCGAGCTCCAGGGCCTCAAAACTGTTGCATAAGGGCACCTGGGAAGGTGGGACTGGAAGGGGAGGATCTGCCTGTGATGTCGAGCAGGGACCTGTTTCCATTCCTCCTCAACTCTCAGATCTCCTCCCTCTGCCCAACGGCGACAGGGCAGGGGGTCCAACCCCATTTGGGGTGTCTCACCTCGATACCTCTCCTTGAGGCCCTGCAGGGAGTAGCTCCACAAGTCTATCTCCCGCTCACACTCCCTGATATCCCTCAACCTCTCCACCTCCTCCTTGAGCTCCGCCACCAAGCAGACCAGGTAATCCACCTGGTCACACCTCACGCACACAGTTTCTCTGCCTCCTGCTGATGGCAGGAACAGGCTCAGACACTCCTTGCATCCCGTGACCTGAACCGCTGCATTTTTTAACGGGTAGTTGGTCTGGGTGTGTACCGACTTCCTGGAGAGCTCACTGTGCCTGGTGGAGACCATTATCACCTAGCTAACGGCTGTTGTTAAGGAGGTGTTCGTATGGGTGGGGGGAGCGCTGCGCCCTTCTAATGCGCCATGCCCTGGTTGCCCGTCCTGGTTGCTCGGGCTCCCTCGGGGCAGCTTATGAACGGCTCGGGAGGGGGTGCCTCCCCAACAACTTGGTGCCTCCCCAACAACTCAGCGCCCAGTATCCATCCCAGTCTGTTTCTACTTATCACAAGGCAAATTCTGTATTCACATTAAGGTACCTTTTTCACACAGCCCCATTTTCAATCTTGCAAATACCTAAGAACATTCTTTCAAGTCATTCTTACCTGTGTGGACTTGGTTTTCAGAGGCCTTTTTTTTTTTTTCCCCAGTGGTTGGAATGGAGCTTAGAATCCACATAAGTAATTTCACAGAAAACAGACAAGGTGAAGGAAATACTTAACAGCAACAACCACAGAACCCAGGAACACTTACCTGTAGTATTCTGAACTCGAGTCACTTCCAAAGCGCTTCGCTGTGAAATAGTGCCACCAGGGTTTTACTGAAGAAGGCACCACCAATGTAACTAGCTCATAGAGTCTCTAAAACTATTTCACAGAGAGGGCAGAAAACATGAAGGAAAGGCAGCTTACTGGGGAATGCTGAGCCCCTCTGTTCCCCTAAGAAGGGAGTCGCCCACAACAATCACCCTTCTTTCTGTCCTGGTGGAGGCAGTCCTGAGGCGTGGAGTCGACTTCCTCGCCCTAGGCATCCTCCTGGTTAGGCTTCCTACCTCATCCTCACCCACGGGTCTCTCAAGCTCCAGGGCCTTAAACTTGTTGTGTAAGGGCACCTGGGAAGGTGGGGCTGGTGGGGGGGGGCATCACCTGTGCCTCTGCCCAACAGCAACAGGGCAGGGGGTCCACCCCCATTCAGGGTGTGTCACCCTGGTGCCTGTCCTTCAGACCGTGCAGGGAGTCGCTCCACAAATCTATCTCATGCTCACACTCTGGTATCCCTCAACCTCTCGACCTCCTCCTTGAGTTCTGCCATGACGCAGACCAGGTCCTCCACTTGCTCACATCTCACACACACAGTCTCTCTGCCCCCTGCAGGTGGTAGCAACAGGCTCAAGCACTCCCTGCACCCGGAGACCCGTACTGTCGCAGTTTGGAGCGGGCAGTTGGTCTGGGTGTGTACAGACTTCCTAGAGAGCGTGCTGTGCCTGGTGTACACCATTGCAGCTGAGCTAGCAGTAGACTGCCGTTGAGGTGTTCGTATGGGTGGGGGGGAGCGCTCTGCCCTTCCTGCTCACCCTGCCTGTGCAAACTGCCACGCGAACTGCTGCGCCACTCCCTTCTGACGCGCCACGCCCTGTTTGCCCATCCTCTTCGCCGCGCTCCTGGTTGCTCACGCTCCCTAGGAGCAGTTTATGAACAGCCGGGGAGGAGGCGCTGCTGGCTCTGCCTACGCCTCGTTCTCACCTCGTTCACCTCCCTCCTGGTGGCTCCCTCAAGTGGGCACAGTGCCGGAAAAATTAGCCCTGCCTGTCTGATCCTCCGCTCCACTGTAGAATGCGTCTGCCCCGGAGCCGATCGCCTTGGCAGGACTTCATAAGCAACCTCAGACCAGGAGGTTTGCCTATCTGTTATTTTTTAACAGTTAAGCTTAATTCTAGATGAGGCTTAATATCTAATTTAACACCTCTAAAGAAAATGTGAGGAAAAAGCAAAAAGCAAGAAGTTTAGCAAAGAAAAATACTTTCCCCTTAAAATCCATAGGGGAAATAAAAATCTTTTCACACCTGTTGATCTTTTCCGGAGTATTCCTTTCTGCCACCAAGCCCTAGACTCTGCTACTGTCTCTGTACATCCATGACACCCACCCCACATGCTGCTCTCTTCACCCATTCTTGGACTTCTGCTGGAGCCCTACCCTAAATTACAGCTCCTTTGATCCATCTTTTTATAAACTGTTCTGGTAAAACTGGTGTTTGCTGAAGTAGATGTTTCATTTACTAAAAAACATTCTTAACTGTGGGCAATCATTACTTTAAGTATCTCACTAAAAGCATGTAACTTTCCCAGTACCTGCAAATAAACATTGCTAGCAATGCAACTTTTTTTTTTTGTTTGTTTTGTTTTGTTTTGTTTTTCCATAAGTATTTTATCTTTATTGGCTAGCCTTAATTTTTGCCATTCTTATAAAAATGCAGAGGTAGCAGCTGTGTAAGAGACTGAGGCAGATATAAAGGTCCACAGTATGAGGGTTATATCTCATGTATTTTCAGAAGTGCTTTATGTTGTTATTAATTTCTTCTTGTTCAGAAAACAACAACAACAACAACTATATAAATGCTTTCAAAATAAGAGTGTGATGCAAAAATAGTGATTCATATAAATTTTTACATTGACAAGCTGTAAAATTTCAAAAGTGTTGTCACTGCTATTGACTCACTTTATGGTGGCTTGGAAAAGGATAGAGACAATACATGAGGAGCAAGAGCAACATAAATCTTCATTCAGAAGTCTCTTCTACCTCCTGGTATTACAAGGAAAGTGACACGAACAGATTGCGTATAACTAGCTAGAGCAGTGTTGCTTCAAAAAAGTAAACGATCAACATGGTATTATGTCAGTCACTGCAGTTTATGTTGCTGCAATTCAAAGAATACTTTCAAAATGAACAGGTGTGCCATCAATAAAATAGTGTGTTAAATTTCCCTAAGCTTGTAAGACTTTCTGTGTAAAGATCAGTTAGGTACTTTGCATCCTTGTTATGAAAACTGAAACTGTTTTATGGTTCCTTTCTCCCCCACAAAACTTGAAGAAATTTCTAGAATTAAGTGAGCAATTAGCCTGGCTGGGTTATATGTGTTGTGTGGTGTTATCCTTATTCTGTAGTAGCATCTCATAATGGAGAGCTCTCTAACTGAACAAAATACTACTATTTTCACTGGGTTATTCCAAAAAAAGTTCTGGTCATTTTCTTAATGACTCATCACACATCCTGTAAAATAGTCCTGCGAATGTGTAACCATATACACTGTTTATTGTGTTAACAAGACTACCTTTGTGAGAAAGGAAAAGAAAGCAGAAGCTCTCACATGAACTATGCAGAGTCCACAGAAAAGTAACTGTTGCCTGAAGTCTGCAAGGTTGGGGGCCGGGGGGTAGGATGTGAGGGTGGAGGGTGAGATGGTGTGTCTTCAGGAACAAAGTACCACATCCTGATTTGAGATCAATTCTTAATTTTAGAGGTGTTCCAAGCTGCATCTTTTTGTTTAGCAGAAAGATTTAAAACAGAACAATTTGGTGAATTGTACACTTACAGTTTGTTGGAGGAAATTTGAACAATGTCTCCAACTCCTGCATTGTTTTTATTACCCTATAAAAGCTGATCTCAGTGGTCTCTTTCAGCTGATTCTACTGAGCCCAGTGGAAATAAAGAAGAAAAGCAACAAAAGGAAATGAATCTTTAAATGCATAAGAGGCCAAGAATAATATTGGTTCAAAGTGACTGGGACCTTCAAAATAAAATACTACCATATATAACTATAGTACTCCTTTGAGGAATTCAGCTGTCCTTCCAATCACGTTTTTGAGTTTCAGAACCCCCTTCCTGGGACATTGTATTAATATAGTCACTGTACAAGTGAAAAAAGAAGTCAAGTAGAGGATGAAGGGTACAGCTAGACAGCTGGCCTAACATCTTTAAGGAACACAAAAGTAAATTATGAATTCACATTAAAGAATAATAGACTGTAATGCAAGTAATTGAAAGGAAAAGGCCTCACAGAGAAGAAAAGACTGACACAGAAATGTTAGATAATGAATTCTGTAAAATACACAGGAATAGATGCATATACTATCTGACCTCAAAATAAGGAATGCAGTAGTTAAAACACTCAGTACTTTCACTTTGAAATCATCACGTTACCTGAGAAAGTGCTTATGAAAGCATATGCATATGGATTTATTCAATAAAAATTTAAAAGGAAGTGTTTCACTTCAGAAAGCCAATGAAGCAGCTTATGGATTGTATTTTAGACAGTACTAAATAGGTGTGGGTTCTTTTCCCCTAATTATAGCTATGTCCCTTTTCTTACTCATAATCCCTTTAAAGGATTTATAAGTTGCTTTTCTGTCCCTTCTCCCTCTTTCTTCTCTCTATTCCTCAATTTCCTTGCTTCTCCCCACCCTCCCCTGATATATGTCAGGGGATAAAGAAAGAAAGGAAGGTTCCACATTTCAAAGGGACTTCTTTTGAAATGTAAACCTTTTGGATTCATAGTCTCCTTCTTCCATTCCTCTAGTCCCCTGTTTTTCAATTCAAGTTCTTCAGTGGTTTTGTACATAATCTTTTTTAAGAAAGGCCTTGGACTAGAAATTTCAGCTGTATTTATTTCTTAATTATTCTTTCTCAGGAATGCAGAAAAAAATATCCCTAATTCAAAAAGAACATCGAAGTGCAAATTCCTAGTCTATGACTTTTTTCTTCAGACTGTTGTTAGTGTTTGGTTTCTTCACCGAAGACCCTACATCTTGTGCTTTTTTTTTTTTTTTTTTTCCCAATGTACATGGTTCAAAGGGATGATATTACCTGCTAAACTACGTATTTCTTTATTTCCACTTATATATTATGCTTTTCCTTCTGGGGTATTTAAATTTTGTGCTTTTACTCTTCCATTTCTTTACAATGATTCTTGGATTCCTCTAAGACCTTCATTATATTAGTTAGTGATTTAAAATAGCTGGCTAATAATAATAATAATAGCTGGACTGATTTAACTCAGATGATGAACTACCCAAGAGTGATAAAAATTCTTGCTTACTGTCAAGGTGACGTGTACTTTAATAGTAGGGAGAAAAGACTAATATGTTGTTGTTTCACATAACATTGATACAATATAGTGACAGGAATGTCAGAAACAGTGGGTAAGTCTTCACTGAATAAATTATTGTCTGAATGTAAACCCTTCTATAAGGTTGCTGCATGTGGAAATTATCTTTAATAAAAGGCTGAAAGCAGCTGTTTTGTATTATTGAATTGACAGAATATTCCTGTATCATTTCTGTTTTAGCAGTTTCAGTTTTAACCTCCTTCTGGTTTCCACTGTCATCTTGCTAGATCTTTTTGAAGCATAGGTGAGTTTACATTCTTCAGAGGTGAGTTAAAATTCTTCACCATACTGTATTAAAGACCATTATGGTCTTTAATTTACTTTCCCTCTGCACTACTAAAGTTTTCCGTCCCTGCAAGAGGCTGTTATCAAATTTTAAGGAATGCTACAGGTTTATTGTTTGCTAATACTTAGCAAGAGTGTTTTGTGTATCCATAAAAAATTTTTATTTGGAACAATTTCAAGAGACAAATAAAATTTACTCCAAATTAATAGAATTATTATTTCATTATATTAGTCTAGACCCTAAAGACAAAGGAAAGTAAATTAAAATACTGATATTTTAAAAGATTCATAAAAATAAATATAAGATATCTGAACTGCAATTTTTGGGCATCTAGTCACTAGATGGAAAAATGTGAAAAGAGGTATAAATGATACTCTGTTTTATCAATTACTCTTAAGGAATAATATTTTTGAATATCTTTACAGTAATGGAAGTAACAATTCATTAATAATGAATGACAAGACAATATTATGTCTTATGAGGTGAAAGTTCAGTTTTGTTCCAATTGGGACACTTTAGTCCAGAAGGTAATAGGGAAATGTGTGTAAGTAAGGTTGCTGCATGTTTTCTAGAAGAGCATCAGCTCTGTCAGTTCTGTGAAATTAATGATAGTGACAATGAATGATCATGGCTAAAATGTCTGAGCCAACTCTGAGCCAGATCTTGGGTCTCTGAGAGATCAGCTTTTATTGTTGTTACTGTTGTTTTTTGTTTTACTTGAAATTATTTTAAGATGTTGGAATAAAAGGATCCCAAGAAATACAAAAAGTTACATGTAATTAACTATAAGGTCATAAATGTATGAAACAGAAATACTGTCTCTTTATTACTCAGTTTTATTTCCACATTGATTTAAGAAATTGTGACAAGTATTGAAGTAGTGAGATGACTGCAAGAAGATCTGTTTTTATTTTTATTTTGTCTTTAAAAATATTATTTTGATTCCCTGGAAGTACTTGATATGTATGAAGAATTTAAATAATACTTTGAGATAGCGTTAGTTTTCTCCATTCTCAGTTGTGGGTTGTGAGAAAATTATCTGGGCCATTACCTGGGATTTCTTTTTACCCAACCTGTTCTGAAGGAAAGACAATTGTGACAGTTGATGTATAAAGTATTCATATGTAATTGTGACTTTCCACCATATAGCATATAGGAAACTGTAATAAAAGTTATCTCTGGAAAATAGGTATCTTTCAATAAATGTAATAATCATAGATCATAGTAAAAAAAACCAAAAAACAAAAAACAACAGGTTTTGATGAACTTCAGAGATTCTGTAGTTCAACCTCCTGCCCAAAGCTTCTGAAAAATGTGACCCTCAAAAAGGGTCATATTGCATTTGAAAAGAAAAAGTTTTTTTGTGTTTTTTTTTTTTCTTTTTCTTTTTTGCTAATTCAATGGCAGAAATTTCTTTCACAAATAGGCTTTTAAAAATTTGTAATATTCTGATTGCTTTTTCCACTTTCTCTCTAGATGTCTTAAATTTTTAAGCTCACCTGGAGGTAGATAAGCAGATAGAATTGGTTGGGTTGGTGATTTTTTAAAAATTATTATTTTTTTCATTTTGCAGAGGCAATGAGGAACAAAACAACAGGTACAATGAAGTTAACTTGCTAATTTCATAAATATGTTTAATTTGATCTAATATCATGTCTTTTTATGGCTTGAAGATATGTGAAAACCCCATCTTCTGGGAAGTGAGAGGACATTCCTGCTGAGCAGGCAGAACTCCTTTAAACCCATTTATTTCTTTTTCTTTTATTCTTTTTCTACACAGTATCTTATCTCTTTTTTATTATTATTATTTTATTTTTTTTATTTTTTATTTTTTTCTCAGACATAAAACTAATTTTTCAGAGAATTTTCCCCCAGCTTCAGGTTCCTGTTCATGAATCTGAGGCACAGTCTGGGAACACGTTCCTTTGCTAAATGTTGTCTCGGGCTCACTCTTTCTCCCTTAAAACCTGCTCAGAGAAGACTGTGTAGCTGCACAGATAAACATCTTGTTGATCAAGAAGGAAAACTACTGGAGTTAAGATGCATTTATAAATATAGTTACAGTTAAATATAGAAATTATAAGCAATAATTTCACTCATTCCTACATGAACATTTCAGCAGTCTGCTTCCTATTTTGGTAAGAGGGGTCATTTAAAACCTTAATGATTTTGATTTCTGGAGAGATACTGTTCCTTGTTTTCCTGTATATTCTGTAAAAATTAGTTTGTTTTCTAAAAAGATTGGAAAATCTATTAAAATATAGTGAGAACAGGCTGTACACAAATTTTACCTCACATTTAAAGCAAAAAAGAGAACAACAGAAGGTAGATTTTTCTTTTTTTTTTTTTTTTCCTGACATACCAGTGGTGCATTTGTTTTTACATATGTTTTTGTTTCTGTTGTGAATTATTCAGGACATTGATTTAAATGTGGTAGCCACCTGGGGCAGCGTAGTCATGGTAGCAATAATGACTGATCTTAGTAACTGACAACAGAATCTTGTCTCTTAATTTTGTATATTACCTGAGACATACATGAAACAATGAAATATAGAGTCTTTTCCAGGCATCATATAAAATCTTGTCTACAAATCTTGCCTTAGTGACTGCTACTTACCTCTTTCTCACTCCTATTATGATAAAATTACTCACTATGTATTTCTCATTTTTGACCTTATATAATATGTTGTGAAATGTAATTTGCAATTCTTACATCGCCCAGCCTGCTTTACTATTAGGCAGTACCAGCACAAGTACTACTTGATAAAAGTGGAGAAGGTGTATGCTGTTTAGAAAGATCTAAATATTTACAGGATTGTTAATACGCATATGTATGTATCATTTTCTGTGTACATCTACTTGGAACAGAAAAATGATATTGCTGGAACTTTCCTCAAGTAGATCTGCAAAGGGGAATTTGCATGAAAACTTCAATTTATTCATTCGGCTTTGACACAACATAACTCACAATTTGGTTGTTGGAGTGCTTCTTGCAGATCATAGAATCAGAATAATTCACATTGGAGAAGACCTCTATGATCGTCTAGTTCAACCTTTAACCTAGTAGTGACAAATCCACCAATAAACCATTTTACTAAGTTCTACATCTACATATTTCTTGAAGACATCCAGAGGTGGTGACTCAACCACTTTCATGGGCAGCCTGTTCCAATGCCGCACAACCCTTTCAGTAAAGAAATTTCTCCTAATATCTAACCTAAACCTCCCCTATGTAATTTGAGGTTATTTCCCCTTGTCTCATTACTTGGTGCTTGGGAGAAGAGCACCTCGCTACAACATCCTTTAAGGTAATTGTAAAGTACAGTAAGGTCTCCCCTGAGCCTTCTTTTAACCAATCTAAAAAACAAAACAAAACAAAACAAAACAAAAAGCAGCTCCCTCAGCTGCTCCTCATAAGACTTGTTCTCTAGACCCTTCACCAGCTTTGTTGCCCTTCTTTGGACATGAAGTATCCAAAGTATCCAAAAGACACTTCTGTATAACAAAAGTGATAACAAAATGCACTTATATAATGGCTTGACTTTTCTGAAAAAACATTTAATTTAATAGCTTAAACATTGCTCTTACAATTCTCCATATCAACACCAAGATCTAGAATGTTTTACTCTAGAATATCTATCCTAAATGAAGAAAAAAAACAACCAAACAAAAACTGCCATTTTTTCCATGAAATATGAAGGAAATAGTTCTATAAATCTTAAACAGACATGGGAATCATTCCAATAATTAAAACAATAATTAATAAAAATAATTAAAAAATTGCCATTCACTTTATTTTCCTGCATCATTTTGTGTGTGCTTTAGTTTTCATTTTGATAACTGACTGAGTATTGCCTGAATTAGGACCGCAAAACAGAGCACTTTTATATCTGCGACATTAAAGGAAAAATAAAATATAAATCTTCCTGAATATTAATATAATATGAAAACCCTGTGAGATTATTTAAGAAAGTAAGGAGATAAATGGGTCTGGCTTTTGAAAAATATACAAAGTTCAAGACTGCTTAGATCATGATTATAATTCTACATAGAACCACAGACATATAGACCAATTTAAAGTAGTTTCCTCACTGAGTAAAGTTTATTTTAGCAGCCACTTTCTGCAATATTTTTCCCATGTGATGGAGCTAGTACCACCACTAAAATCACAATGTAATCAAAAGATTGACTGTAACAGGAGAAGCACTAGTAATGCACTCATAACAATCCTGTTTTCAGTGTGAGACAAAGAACTAAAGTCAAAGCATGACTGAAGCCAAACAGGTAGGATTTCATGCCTCATATTTCAGGCAGTTAATGTAGACTGCCTTTGTCCTCTGTAGAAGTTAACTTAAAATAATCTGACCCTTCTCTGAACTGCAGGCAATCCCACAAATATTTTTGTCTATAATTCTCTCCAGACTTTGAGCAGTGGACTTCCTAGGTACCTGTCATTCAGTGTAACCTTTCCTTGTTCTGAATGTATTGTCACTGAAAGTCTGGCAATATATTTTTCTCCTTCTTCCCAAAACGAAAGTATGAAGTGCCAATTTCTTCCATGGGATTTTTTTGGGGGGATTTCCTTGGTTCAGACACACTCTAGAAGACACAGCCTTTCTCCTCACCTAAAAAAGAAATACTGCAGTTGAAAACTAGATAATATACTACAGCATCACCCAGGAACATCAAACATCTGTGATACATTTTGACTAAAATGGCAATAGCGATATAATGGAGGGAAACAGACAGTGAGCACTGGTTAAATCTTGACTTTCAGAAACCTAGCCATTTAATACTCTTAGTCTTTTGAAATGTATTCTCTTGAACTATCTCTGCACAGTACAGTGATGTCATAAAATTCTCCTCTTCATGCTAGCTGTGCTTATCTGGTCTTTAATACTTCAGAACATCATGTACATTGGAAAAAGAACAATTGTAAGCCATCATGGAAGTTACGGGAACATGTACTTGTTCTTGTCACTTCTTATGTAATCTGTCCTCTAGACACACTGTAATACTGGGTATTGCTTTTTTCTTGAAACTGTGATCATTTCACTCAAAATAATCTGGAGAGTCCTGTTAAACTGACTCAGCTAAAGGCAAATCCGTGTGTAACAATTAACTCTCATTCTGTAATTGCATTTTGTCTATCTGAAAGGAGAGGAAAGAAATGACTTGTGAAATCAAAGTCGAGTTTAGTTGAAAGTGAATGCATTTTATTTTCTCCATCTAGTTTCTTGTCACTGACGTGCAACATAGCAGAGACTCCAATAGCTAAACTGCTGCTGTCCTTGATAGTGTCATTCAAACTGCTTTTGAGTTTCTCAACAAAAACTCAAAAACTCTGAGCTGTTTGACAATTAGATTTAAAAGGCACAGAGGAAATAACAGTCCATAAAACTGAATGACATTCTCAGAAAGTCGACTAGCTTTTTTCTTCTTGATGGAGAAACAAAAGGATGACTGTAGTGAGGAGAGTATAGTTATTATAAACTTGTCATTTGTATTAATAATTATATATTTTCAAGCCTGTGTACTTTTACAGTTAAGGTCATGAGCTAAAACACAGATTAAATTCTTGTTTCTCTTAGACTTTTTATGGAATGTTATATGATCAATTTATCTTTAAGTGGATATATTCATCTTAATGTAAATGGGAATAATACTATATTTTCTCCAGTTATTTATATAAATTTGCAGTTCTACTTCAGTCCTTTTTGATTAAAAACCATATCTAATAACTGTTTTAAAACAAAATAAAACAAAACATATTTATTGGACCAGAAAATAATTTAGGGGAAGAAGCATTTTAATAAGGGATTATAGTAAGCTATAATTACTATTTGGGCAATAGTAAGCGATTTCCCAAATTCTGCTTGAAAATATTTTTCAAAATTAATTCAAATACTTTAAGAGGTATCATATTTTAAGTTATAATATAAATAGACATTTATTTTTTATTAGACAGATGCATTTTTCTTCCTTATTCTTCATTTCAGAAGCTCTCAGAACTTCCTAGTTTCTGTTGAGAATTGGAAAATGAGTATGAAGTTCTCATGTTGTTAAAAAGAAAAAAAAAAACTTTCAACTTTCAACACTTCCAACTTTTCAAAACTTTCTGTTAAAAGAAAAAAAAAATTTTCAAATTTGCTGTAGGTTCAGTATTTTACCTTCAATCTTGCATTAACTTGTAATACAAATAAGTAAGTAAAGAATAACCACCTGCAATAAATTTAATTTCCATTTTGATTGAGTTGATCAGTTAATGATGTGGTAAATATTATAAATTTTATAAAAATAGATCATGTAATGGCTCATTTTACAGATTGTTTGTTTATAAGAAACCATTCACATTAGAACTTTATTTCCACAGGGGTGGAGTAAGCCTCAAATTTCAATTTCAAGACAGACTGGGGAGTCTTGCTGGGAATCACACACACTGATTCCCACACATAAAAAGCAAAGAAAATAGGCATGAAGAACATCATATCTGATGTCCCATTTATTTTGGGTAATTTATGTATACAAAGTGACTAAATCTTGATATCCAGATATTTTTCCTCTATGTCTCAGAGAACAGACCAGATGGAGTTTGTAAAAAAAAACAAAAACAAAAAACAGGGGTAAAAAAAATGTGCTTTTTATTTTATTTATTTATTTTTTTAACCTTATCAGTCTAGCATTTCTCATGTTATTTACGTCTCACTGATGTAATCTGGTTTCAGGTGGTGTATACATGAAGAGAAATTTAACCCAATATATGAGACAGTGATGTATTACATCATTCTCTTGTGATTTCTTAACCTTAGAAGTTATGAGTAGAGCTTTCTATACATTTTGACAAGATATTTTCCATGAAAAATTCAGATTCAGGCTGAGAAGAGTATTTTCAGATTCAATGAAACAAATGATTAAGTTGTTCCATGGGGAAAAAAAAAAAAAATGCATTTCGTTTCAGCATTTCCCGGGTGAAATATTTCAATTAGAAATGTACTCCAATTTTATTAAACATTAACTAGATTGAAGAAGTTTGACTGAATGAACCTTTTCACTTTGTCATGACAAAACTCTAGTGTGGCCCAATATTGTGGTTTAACGCTGACAGTCAGCTAAGTACCAAACAACTGTTCTTCACTCTCTCCGCATGGGATGGGTGAAACAATCAAAAAGTGTGTGAACTCATGATTTGAGATATAGGCAGATAAAGCAAAAGCTTCATGTGCAAGTAAAGTAAAACAAGGAATTCATTCTCTACTTCCCATTGGCAGGTAGGTGTTTAGCCACTTCCAGGAAAGCGGGAAAGAGGGCTTATCACACAAAATGGTTACTTGGGAAGACAAATGCCATCACTCTGAACTTCCCCCCCTTCTTCCTCCTTTATTCCAGCTGTTATTGCTGAGCATGACATCACAAGACATGGGACATCCCTTTGGTTGGACAGTGTCAGCTGTCCTGGCTATGTCCCCTCACGGCTGCTTGTGTGCCCTCAGCAGGGCAGGTCAATACAAAAAGTAGAAAAGTCCTTGGCTCTGTGTAAGACTGCTCTGCAATAACTAAAACATTAGTGTGTTATCACCACTATTTTCATTGAGAATCCAAAACACCGCACTATGCAAACTCCAGCCCAAACCATAACACACAAGCACATGTTTTCATCTGTATGGTTTGGTGTAACTATATATGTGCATATTCATACATATGTATATACATATATATGTTAATATATACCGATACCTGTTGCATGTGTATCTGCTATACCGGTATCAAAATTTGATAGTCAAGTAAGGTAATGGGAATCACTAATTTGAGTATTGGAGATTTCATTTCAAGTGTGTTTCATGGGAAGTTTCCAGTATTTTAAGTACTCTAAAATATAACCTTGCAAACCTCACTCTTTTCCCTTCTGCTTGTAAGTAACTATTGACTTGCAGGCTAGCTCTGTAAGCAAGAAAAGAAGGGTTTAGATTTATCATCAGCTCTGCTGTCTAACAGAATATGACAGCATGAATCTATGCAATGGATAGAATGATTAAAATTTAAATATAACCATACTTACAAAGTATTTAAGTCAATGCACTTTCTAAGCCAACAGTCATTGGCAAGAGTTAAGGCAGAAGCACTGAACCTTTTGGGGTCCATCAATTTCAATTCATTTGCTCTGATTTTATGGATCAGTACTTGGTCTCTTCACTCTAGTGTCTATGAAATGTCAGTCTTTCTAGCGACAGCTGAAGAATATAATGACCTGCATATGTAACTATAATTTCAACACTTTTTCCAGCATCCGAATATTTAACCACGTGTCTGTGAGAATTAGGTTGATGCAGTCATAGAGTATAGCTCACCTCATTTTGTCTTCGTATTGCAAATGGCATAAAAGCAAGTCAAATGTGCAATTCCATGCTGTATTTCTATACACTCTGAGTACCTCTGGTTGTGCAAAACAGCCATGGTTTACTTCTTGTCATGTATGATTTTAGGAAGTATATTTTGAAGCAGCTGGAATTACTGCATTAACAATGTACCTGATAGAAACCACAAAAACATTGCCATGAAAAGTTAATGACCAAATGATACATCATATTTGTTCAACACAACTAGAATACAAAATATACATTATCCACAACAACTCTAAGTCTGACCATTTTTTATACAGGAAAGAGTGACTTATTTTCTGCACAGAATAAACATTTAATAATGACTAAAAGTGGCATGCTATTTTCTATAGACTGAAATAAATTTTGGCTATAGGTGCTCTACCAAATTTAATGAGTATAAAATATTTAATATGATGATCAGTAAAAAGACAGACTTTTAATGGTAACTCCATTTGTAACTTTAACAGATTTCTGTTATGTGTATAAATATATGAAGGTGGTGTATGTGCAAACAAACCTATACGCATATATGAAGAGGATGTGGTACTTACGGAGATTGATAACAACACAGAGATGGCTCAAATATTTTAACCATCAAACTTGAGACATAGACATAAGAATAGAATGATTTAAATTTTTCTACTTTTTATACACAAGTTTATTTGAAAAATGTACAGTGAAGGAATTTTTCCTGACATCATTTTAAGGCAGACATTTTTAGCATAAGTTGTGGAAAAGATGTTAAGTGAAAATCATTACTGATTGTACTGGGTTCTTGTGGCAAGGTTTTGCTAATAGGGAGGCTGCAGGGGAGGCCTCTGTGGGCAGAGCTGTCCCATGTAAGACCAGAGCCAGCTCCAGCCAGCTCCAAAACAGACCCAGAGCCGACCCAGTGAACGATGTTGGTTGTGCCTCTGGGAGAGCAGATTTAAGTTAAAAACAAACCAACAAACAAACACTGCTGTGCAACAGTAGCTGGGAGAGAGGAGTGAGAAAATGCAGAGAGAACTAGCCCTGCAGATATCCCAAGGTCAGTGCAGAAGGAGGGCAGGAGGTGCTCCAGGTGCTGGAGCAGCAGTTCCCCTGCGGCCTGTGGAGAGGCCCCTGGTGGAGCCCCTGCAGCCCATGGTTCCCACATAGAGCAGATCTCCATGCTGCAGCCCATGGAGGAGCCCCCGGTCTACCAGGTGGATGTGACCTGGAGGAGACTGTGGCCCATGGAGTGCCCCTGCAGGAGCAGTACCCTGGATCTGCAGCCCCTGGAGAGGGGACCATGCAGGAGCAAGGGGCCTGGGGTTAGCTGCTGCCCATGGGGGACCCATGTTGGAGCAGTTTGCTCCTGATGGATGGACCCCGTGGTATGGAGCCATATGGGAGCAGTTCTTGAAGAGTTGCTACCTGTGGGCAGCCCCAGCAGAATCAGTTCTGGAAAGGCGACATCCCCTGGGGGGGACCCCATGTGGAGCAGGGGCACAGAGTGACCATTAAGGAGCGGCGGAGATGAAGTGTTAGGGACTGACTGCAGCCCCAATTCCCTGTTCCCCTGCGCCACTTGGGAGAAGGACATAGAAGAGGGTGGATGTGGGGGAAGGTGTTTTTAGTTTGCTTTAGTTTCCCCCATTCTAGTCTGTTAGTGATAGGCAACAAAATATATTAATATCCCTATGCTGGATCTGTTTTGCCTGTGAAAATAATTGGTGAACAACCTCCCTGTTCTTATCTCAGCCCTTGAGACATTTCCATCATATTTTCTCCCTCTTTTCTTTTGTTGAGAAGGAGTTAGAGAGTGGTTGTGGTGTTTAGCTGCCCAGCAGGGTAAAACCACTGCACTGATGAAGAGCTTTATTCAGAGTATGTTTAAAAGTTTTCTGGTTCTTTTTTTAGTTCTAAAATTTATTGTCTGTTCTGTAATGTTGAAACTACAATATAACACTTGAGGCAAAGATACAGCCTACATTCCATTTCACATGCTTAAATATATACAAAAAACAGGATAAAATGATGTCTCTGTATAAAAATAAAAGCTTATGTTAGTAAAGCAAGGTCATTAAAAAAAGGGAAAACTTCTATACTGTAAGCAATTTTTGTTATTTGTAAGAAAAAACCATTAATAATTTGCAAAAATTCAAAAGTGAATCATCCTCATTTTAGGGGTTGTCACTCCTTTGGGGAAGAAGAAGATAAGTGATTTTTCACATTTTACAAATAAAAAAGATGAAATGTCAGATCAGTGTGCAGGAGAAAAATGTGGAATAAATTGTATACAAATTATATCAAAGTCTAGTGAATACACACACAGAAGTCTGCAGTAACTACTGTTTTCTTGTGATAGCTCAAAGAAAAGGGTTAAATTTAGCAGCTAAATTATGCACTGAGTATAACTTCATCTTTAATATAATCTAGAATTATGCTTCCTTTAGAAATCCAGACAGATATTAGACTAGATTTTTCTAATGTAAAGTAATATTGCAGCCAGCAAAAGACACCATTTCCATTTATCTTAAAAATAGCTAGCTATGGCATATCTAAATTTGCAATATGTATACAGTAATCTACTAAATTCCATGAAAACATAATGAAAGCTTCCAAAACTACTTTTGAAATAAGGTAAAAGTCCTAACAGAAAAAGGGTCCAACCCTGTAGAATAATTATGCACCTGACAAATTAAATAAATATAAGATTTTGTTCTCTTTAGTAGAATCACAGGTAGGCATTATAATCATTTAAGAATTTACCGTAACGAGCCTTTATGCTGTTGACATCATTTACCATTTTTATCTCTATCTTATTTCTCCCCTGCATTTATTTAAAAATACTAACAAGTAATTCAGCCTTGTATTCTCTGTTTTCACTGAATTACCAATGAGACAAGTGAAAGCTCTTGGAATATATATCTGGTGGGATACACAAATTTGCATAAAGAAAATCCTACTGAAATTATAGGATAATGTAATAGGCAATGAAAAATATTCCTAAAATGCAGGTTGGGATGAAAATGCATCTTTAATGAATTTTTGAGTAAAAGAGTGGCAGGTCTGGAACATTATCCTTAGTAGCAAAATGTGTTCCATGCAGATCAAAAGATATTGGTACAGAGTTCATTCAGCAGTATTCAACAGATATGTGGAGTTACCATACCACTGACAGATACCAAGGGACAAAATCTTGGTTGCATTTAGGGCATTGAGAGTCTTGTCATGGCTTTTCTGATGGTAGAGGTTTTGCTCAATATCTTGCAAAACTTGAGCATGGCAGTTACTGAAATAATAGACCATGACGTTTCCCATTGTGCCTGTAAACATCTTAACAGGCGAAACGGATGGGGATTAAAGCCTCCTATATTATTCATCCTTGCCCATCTTCACAGACTTTAATGTCACTGTCCTAATGGTTTGTTTCCTTGATTGTTTGGTTGATTGATTTTGAGTTAGATAAATTTAGCAGAAATGGTGACTGTGATGTGCTTTTGGCAATTTTGGATTTAATTCAATATTTGAATGAAAAGGAAGAAGTAACAAATTTATAGATTTTCAAGAATATGACTTTCAGGCATGATAATTAGTCTAAAAGAAGAAAAAGAAGAAAAGCCAAAAAAAAAAAAAAAAAAAAAAAAAAGAAGAGCATTACAGGCAGAGCTAAAGTCCCACAATTTTCTTTCTTTTCTTTTTTTTTTTTTTTTTTTTGGCTGGGGTGTAAGGGGTGGGGATGGGGAACAATCTCTAGAATCCAGATATTAAGTAGAAAAAGAAAGAGAACATGCTTCTCCCTTCTTCCTTGTGGTGTAATTGCCTGAAGTAACTAGGAAAATAAAACAACATTCACATTTTAAAGAAAATGTACAGCATTGAAGAGGCTTTCAAGGTAAGATGTAGCTGCATTACCTGAGTGTTCCCTAGGCTTCCAACCTTAGATGTTATCGCGATGGGGAAACCTGGTGTGCTAGCTCTAAGGAACAGTATGGAGCATAGAGTGGAGTGGAGACACCACGGCTAGGCTCTGTAACCATGTTCTATTGTTACAGAGCCTAGCCATGTACCTATATGTAACTATGTTCTCTATTGTTTGTGTGCACACTGAGACTGATAAGCTTCACTTTTCGCTACCCTGAGCCAAGGGCCTGTCATGTTTTGACAAACGCTGTACCCTAGTATAGTTTTGCTCATTAAAATATCATTATAATACCAAAACACACCTCCATCCCAAAAGCTACCCGCCTCCAAGGTGCGACCACCCCTCATTGAACATTTGCTCTGAATTTCTCGCTCTGAATTTCTTGGAACCTATTACTTTAAACGGAGACAGGAGAACTTTTCACCAATCACAACTAAGATATACTTGACTAGAGCCACTCAAGCTCTACCTAAAAGATAGAAAATAATATAAATTGGCCTAAGAGAGAGGGGATGTTAGGGAAGATACCACCGTCAGGGGAGATACCATCCCTAGGGAATACAATATCCTTAGGACCCCCTGACTCCTGGGACCAGTTGATGGGCTGAGCCTCTCTTCTACCCACATTGGGATGCCTTTGGGTGAGATTTGAACACTTGGTTATAAATCTTTCTAGAGTCTTTGATCCTTTTAATGTATTAATTTCTAGGCTGTGCACCTGTAACACCTGTAACACCTGTGTATTTCATGTATGCTAGCTTGCTTTCGCAGACAGTCACTATTTCCAGCAATCCAAAGAAGCTGTGTACCTGTTGCTGTAATAAATCACACTTGATTGCATTGTTATAGCTCTCATTAAGTGCGACTAGGGTAAGGGTGGTTATATGTTATTGGTGAATCTGTGACCATGATAGTTCAGTGTTCTGAATCCAACCAGACCCCTAGTTAATGTGTTATTGGTGAATATCTGACTGGAACCCTAAAGGTTAATCCATTATTGGTGAATATCCGATGGGACCCCTAACGGTTAATGCATTATTGGTGAATATCTGACTGGACCCCTAATAGTTAATGTGTTATTGGTGAAATCTGTGATTGTGATAGTTCAGTACCCTGAATCCAACCGGGCCCAAAATGGTTAATCAGCTACACCCCTTAACTCGACATTTCTATAGGCAACTATCATTTGATATTTAATATTTACATCATCTGTCAAAGTGTTCTGTTATCAATTAACAGTTCCTGAAGTACAGTCAGCATTGAAGTATAGAAACTTAATTTTAAGTTTCTACAATATATAAGTTTCACATAGTATACAATGCTTTTGTGCATTCATGATATTTTCCAGGAGTCATTTTCATTTTTCCTGGGTCCTATGCTGCTCAAGAGAGGGTGGGAGGCATTCTAAGACTCCTAAGATCCCTTAAGAATGTGACAAGGAGACAAGTTTTAAGGACAAATTAGTATGTTTAATTCTGCATTGAAGGGAACAATATTCCTAGGCCCATGGATGATCAAGATTACTTCCCAGAGCACACAAAAATCAAGCCTGGGTGAGATAATGCAATTCCTAGTAGCAAGTTCTTCCTTGTATCTCTTCCAAGGAAACATGATTCAGCATTGTGCTCTAGTGGGGGTAATAGAGAAAAAAATAAAAGAAAAGAAAACAAACAAACAACAACAACAACAAAACAGCTTTTTTTTTTTATCAAACATTTATCCTTATGTGCTGATTTGGTCCAAAATCGTAGAGGATAATCTTTAAAGTGCACATTCAAAGCTTTGTCAATATTTGAAGCCATCATGTATATATTAGAAAGCAAAGAATACAGGCAGAGCAATGCAGAAGCTCATTCATCCATTATGTTCAATCTGCCATTAAGGATCCCTGACTAATGGATTTCTGAAGCAGATGGAAGTTTTTGCAGAGACAGATGAGGGCACAATAGCTTTAACTTTTAGTCTTTCAAGCCTGAGGAGTTTGCTTTCATGGCTTCTCCTGAAGCCTTTCCAAAGCAATGTGCTCTTCACAGCAACTAAGTTTTTAATAAAGAAAAGAAGTTGCTTTCCTTTTTCAGTTATGAAGGACTTAAGTTTTCTTCAATGCTGCAAGAATAAATCATCATAATTAGACAAAACTAAAGAGAAGTCCTTAACAGACAAGTAAAGATCCACATAATGAAATGTTATCTTTGAAATAAAATGTTCCAGTAATTCAAAAAATATTAAGATAATTTAGTACATGTTAATAAATCATACCAAAAGCTTTCTGAGTTTATAACTTAAGTCACTAACTTGCTAGAAAGGAATAGACAGGTATCTGAACATTAATTAAGACATATAAATACAACGATTAAACAAATATGAATGACTCTCCAAGATATATAACTATAAGCATGAAAAATTTCATTCTACTGTTTGGAATGATTCTACTGTTTTCAGTGAACTCTAAACTATGCTGTGAAGACCCTCTTTTACTAGGGTCTTCTCTTACCCTTTTCCTGCTCTTTTCTGCTATTTTAATTTACATAATTTGATGGTATTTATTAAACAATAAAAGTGTGAAACCCCCAAAGAAATTACCTTTTATTATTAATCTTCTTTTTAATGAATGTTCTTAAATGTTATGTACAATATTAAAATTTATTGAATAAACAATATGCTTCTATTCCCTGCTCTCCACCCTCCACAACCCCCCTCCCCAGAAGACAACAACAACAACAACAAAAAGGCAAATTGGTACTGGATATTGGAAATCATAAATCTGGATACCGCTATTATTATTCTGAATGAAGACACAGAAGGCACTGGAAGATTTTCCTTGGACTTGTAAAATAGAAAAATCTAGTATAATTTAAGTCAAATGACACACTTTATTTAAGATTGTAACAAGCATCTACCTTGAAAGCAAGATGAAATAATTCAGTAAAATCCTCATATAGTGGGATGGTGAAGGAAAAAAAAAAAGAAAAAAAAAAAAAAGAACGTCTAAATGATTACTCTGAGTATGAAGCCAAATACATTAATATCTATAGGTCCTGTAGATCTTAGTGTCCCACAGGCACCTTGGAGGTAAAAGGAGGCAACACCACCTCCTTTTTCACAGGGTCCATGTCAAGGAAAGCACATGTAAAGTCTGGATGGCATGTGAGACCTAAAATAGCCTACAGGACCTTTACCTGTCAGACCCCAGTTGCACAGCCGAGGAGAATTCTAGGTGTCTGAGTACTTTGGGGCACACCACTACAGGACAGAGTGCCTGTTGTCTGCACAGTTAGCACAGGAGCCTGGACACCATGGCAGAATCAGGAAAGCACCCAAGAGTTTCCCTGACCCAGTTCTGTATAATTAGTGAATGCTGCCCTTTTTAGCTGTTTTTCTCCATTAGCCTTTGACCCCATTACTGCCTCTTATTTGTCTTTTTCCTTTCATTTCAGATGCCACTCATATCACTTGAGTCATTTAAAATAATGAATACTGTAATTATATATTTTAATTAAGGGTATAATTTATAGATACTGATCACCAGTTCTGCAGCCCCAATTCACCAAGCAGCCAAAACAAGATTTTTCTTTTTTATTTAAAATACTAATATGTTGAGTATGTAAAATACTAAGTTGTCTCTTGTGAGGCAAAATGTTGTTGCTGATGCTTACCTATCATCATATATAATAAAATACAAGATCTCATGTGGTACACCATGGGCTACAAGGGGACATCATCGGCCTCTCCATGTGCCGCAGGGGAACTTTTGCTCCAGCACCTTCAGAACTTCCTCCCCCTCCTTCTGCACCTTGGTGTCTGCAGGGCTGTTTCTTTCTGTATTGTTTTCATTCCTTTCTCCCAGCTGCTGTGGCACAGCAGATTTTCCCTTTCTTAAATATGATCTCACAGAGGGGCAACCAGCATCACCCACTCAGCTCTGGCCAGAGGCACTGGTTCTTATCTGACATGGGGAAAAACCTTCAATGGTTTGGTAAGTGTATTGGGTTTATGTGGCAGAGTTTGGTAAACTAAAATTTGCAGTTTGGCTCAATGTTGGCCTGTGTCTATCCTGCTAATTCAGGCTAGACACTCAGCTCTATAGCTTGTGCAAACATCAGTCAGACTACTTTTTTGTAATAGGACTTGTTCCCCTTTGAGCAAATGTCATCTGCTCTGTCATTTTGCATTGTGTCATCTGCAGCACTTAACATAATTCAAGGAATAGAAGAAGGTGAAATCATTTATCTAAAAGATTGCTTGCTTCCTTATTTGCATAAACATTGCAAAGTGTAAATGCTGGCTCTAGAGAATTGAAAAGTTACTAAAAACATTTTGAATCCTTGTAAGAATGAAAACAAAACAAAACAAAGCAACCAAAGTATAATTGCAAAATATTGGTGCTAAGTAAGGTATTTCAGAGAATATAGATAGGAAGGTGACTAAAGAAATGATCCAAGACTTTAGATCTGTTTCTGACCTTTACTATATGGACAGTACTTCTCCACTGATGCCTCCACAGCACATTTCCCAGTTATTCCACAATGAAAAATTCTAGCTTGTAACGGAGTTCTTTGTGAAGAGACTACCAGTTTGGAGTTTGACATTATATTGTCATTATATATTATATTATATATATATTTATATATATATTATTACATAAAATCCGAAATGTTATAATACGCAAGAAAGACAATTGTGCCTATATCAAAGAAACATTCAATTAAGGGGATGTACTGAAGCACATCCTGGTGCTTTGATGTTTGCATTATTTTTATCAAGCACCCAGTGCAATAAGGGCTAGAATCAGGTCTATCCTGTTCTAGATGAATGCCTAATTGGCCAGATGTTTAGAACAACCTAACAACCTTCCCTTGTTGTGTTTTTATTTATTTATTTATTTATTTATTATTCCAAGCAAAGTGTATTGTTCCTGTAGTACTGCCGCTGGAACTCCCTCTAGATTGAGGGTTGCATATTGTTCCTACAAAAGATGGAAGGCAAGTCACTACTATCATTTGGATAAAAGTGGTATAAATGTCTAGCCATGCACAATAGCCTGATCCTTCTTGAGTTCTGGTGGATTTCAGATGAGGAGATACTAAGAATTACAGAGACAAGGACAAAAGCAAAGCTTTGAGTGCTTGTTTCATTGCTAGTAAAGTAAGTATCCTTAGTCTATAGGCTGATAGCTGAGCAAAGATTGCCTTGTGTAGATTTAGCTCTAAGAGTATTGAACCTGGTAATGTTATTAGAATTTGATGGAAGGTTGCTGTTTCTCACATATGATATGCTACCTGTCTTACATGGAGTTAGAATTCACAAACACAAAATAGAAGACAAATAGATTGCTCCTATATTCAGATGGTCATTCAGCATTAGTCAGGAAAGTGTAGCTTCAAGAGACTATAAATATAAAAGAGTGTTTCAAGAGCTCCAGCTTCTACTGCAGCTCTTTCTTTGAGTCACTGATAAATCTTTTTGTCATAACCTCCTGAATTGTTTGTAAGAATTAATATTATTGTTCAAAACAATCATCATCATTTCATCCTAAATATTCACTCTCACTATATTTTTATACAATATCTTTATTGTAATTATGGTTTCCAATTTGTTTTTGTTGCTGTTTTTTTTTTTTTTTTTTTTTTTTTAATGAAATAAAAGTAGTTTGATGGTAGGTTAACTACTTCTAAAAATGTAAATCTAGTTATCATTATTTTTGTACTACATTAATTTTATGATTAAGAGGGAGAATGGAGATCATGGCTGACAATATTCACAAGCGGGGCTTCTAATTCCTTTATCAGTGATCAGTGACTGGCAGGAGAATTAAGGATAGACAGTTCTTTTTTCCTTCATAGGAATGCTCCAGGCCTAAAGTGAAGTTACTGTACAAACAAAAATCCAACCCTAAATGTCCACGTGTGGCCCAAAATACAGAATCGCTTAAGTCTAGTTTGCAGTATAATAGTTCTTGATGTGAATTATCAAATTATCAAGGACTATAAACCAACGGTCACAAAGCTTTATACGAGCTATGGGATTTTAAAAAATGTCTTACCTTTTTTGAGGGGGAAACATGAATATTTAGACTTGGAAAGAAAATATTTGTATGCATTTCTCTGAATATTTTCAGTAAGATTTTCTAGGTGAATACAATGTGTTTGTACCAGTTCCCATAGAAAACAGTGCTAATCCTATTCAACTTGACATAACTCCAGCTCATATGCAATTTCAAGATATAATTTTCCCTGAAATCATTGACACTTCATTCTTCAGTGGTCTATATTCTTCATAGTAGAAAGACATCTCTATCCTAAGACGGGATGCGAGAAGTAACTAAATGTAAAATATATTTTTAGTTATTTTAGCCCATATAATTTTTTGTTTGGCAAATAAATAGATCTTTGTGATTCATGTGATCATTATCAAGTTGCAAGGTAGAGAGAGAGAGAGCTGTTTTCCTGAAGTTTGAAGATGACCTTAACACTTTGTTTCCTGCAAAGGGCCTCAATATAATTTCTTATTCTTGCCTATATCAAATCAAGCTTCTGTGTGTGCTCAAGGGAGATTACCTGAACTTTGCAACTTAAAGATTTAGAACTGAATATTTAGCTCATTTATAAAATATAGCTTCTATTGCTTAGCATGGGAAAGACTCAGCTAGTCATAAATTCACAAGCGAATTGCTATGTATATCCCACCAACTTTGAGTCTGAAATAAAATGAAATTCAATACTAATTCAGAAAACGCAGCAATATTCATATAATACTATGTTATATAATCTTAAATGCTTCAATTTCAGTGTCCATATAGCTTTTTTTTTTTTTTTTTTTTTTTTTTTTTTTTAATTCCACGGACATTTGAAAATTTCATTATTCTTTGTGAAAAGGGGAAAAGGTGTGACACTGTTTACGGGTATAGATTTTATTACCATACTGTGCAAATTATGAATTGTTTGTACTGGGGATTGTCCAGTTGTGCATTTATATTACTTAGAAAGATGAGAATTCAGTCTTGACAGCTGCTTTCACATTGCTGCAGTAATACGATTTAGTTATATACAAGAGTATATACAGGCATGCAGTTCAAAAAAACCTGCTGTGACTGCTCTCAAAGGTAATGGGACTGTGTCACTTGGGCAAGGACTTTGAAGAGTAACCTTTGGATAAAGTTATGGGTGAGAGATGAAAGAAACCATCAGGTATCTGCCTCCTACTGGAAAAAATAAAAATTAAAAAAAATAAAAATCTTAATCTCCTACTACATAGAAGGCAGATACATCCCCCAGGTACTCAGGTGCTTCCCGAGAAACTTGAGTGTTCCATTTCTTTTTCTCATGAGGAAAAGAAATATGAGTATGAGGTTGGAAGGGATTTCTTGAAGTCATCTGGTGCAAACCCCCTTCTCAAGAGTGATCACCCAGCAGGTTGCCCAGGACTGTGTACAAACAGCTTTCAAATATCTCCAGGGAAGGAGATTCTACAAACTCTCTGGGCAACCTGTGCCAGAGCTCAGTCACTTGTACAGTAAACAAAACCAAAACCAAACCAAAACAAAATGTTTCCTGTTGTTCAGATAGAGAATCCTGTGTTTCAGTTTGTGTTCATCCCCTTGTTTCTTGTCCTGTCACTGGGCACTACTGAAAAGAGCCTGGCTATTTCTAGACCCTCTCTATATAGGTATATATATACATTGATAAGACACCCCTGACAGCCAAGCTTTTGAACATCTCTCAGAGTTTCCTCATAGGAGAGATGATCCAGTCCTTTAATCATCTTAGAGGTTGTTCACTATATTTTCTCCAGTAGCTGCATGTCTCTCTTGGGGCCCCAGAAATGGCCACAGTACTCCAGGTGCACCTTCACTGGTGCTGAAAAAAAGGCAAAGGATCACAACTTCAGCCTCCTGGCAAAACTCATTCTAATGCAGCCCAGGATAGCATTAGGCTTAATTTTCACAAAGGCACATTGTTGATTCAGGACAGGACTTTTTATGTAAATCTGCTTTCCAGAGAGCCATCTCTTAGCATATACTCTTGCATGGGGTTATTCTTCCCTAGGTTTGCACTTCCCCTTGATGAACTACATGAGGTACCTGTTAGCCCATTTCTCCAGCCTGTCAAAGTCCCACTGGATGGCAGCACAGCCTGCTACTGTATCTGCCACACATTCCAGTCATCAGCAAAATTGCAATGATTTATCCAAATCATTGATGAAGATGATAAAAAGGATTGAACCTAATACTGACCTAAGCACCCATCGGTAGTTAGTGGCCTCCAACTAGACTTTGCACTACTAATCACCAATCTCTGGGCCTGGCTGTTTAGCCACTTTTTAATCCATGTCACTTTATGTTAATCCAGTCTCTACTTTACCAACTTCTCAATGGGGATGTTAAAGGACACAATGCCAAAAGTCTTACTGAACTGTAGATAGACAATATAATCTCCTCTCTCCTCATCTGCCAGGCCAGTTATTTTATCATAGAAGGTTATCAGGCTGGTCAAACATGATTTAGTGAATCCATGCTGACTATGCCCAATGACTTCTTGTCCTTCACGTAACTGGAAAGTTACATGAAGTTTCTCTATCACCTTCTCAAGGACTGAGGTGAGGTTGGCCACCCTACAGTTCTCCAGGCCCCCCTTTCTGACTTTCTTGAAGATAGGAGCAACATTTGCTTTCCCCTAGTCCCCCCAGACGGAGAGGCAGCTCTCCCAGCCACCATGATTTTTCAAAGATAATGAGGAATGGCCTCAGAATAACATGAACCAGCTCCCTCCAAGGAGATGGTTGCATTACACCAGGCTCTGTGGACTTATGTATGTACAGTTTGCTAAAGAATTCTCCTGCCAAGCATAACTCTTCCACTCAGAATCTTCCTCACTCTAGACTTCTCCATGGTCTTTGTGACCTGACACTCCAGAAGGCTAGTCTTGCTGGTAAATGCTAATAAAGGTACAAAGAAGGTTTTCAGTACCTCAGCCATGTCCTGTGTCTTTGTATTCCTCCCAGGTTACTTGTCCCTGCTTCCACTTTCTATATATGTCAAAGGATCAAGTACATAACCAAACATAAATTACCCTAAGTTTTAGGAAGATCCAGGGGGTCGTTACTCTTCTCTTGTGTTACTTGAATGTTTTTTGTTTATAATACTGTCTATGGCTGTTGGGTCTTTATTTATCTATTGACTGAATATTAGGTCTACACACTGTCACCATCAGACAGTTTTAATATGAAAGATAGAAGACTGATTTCATTGGCATTTACCTGACACTCAGATGTCATGTATCCATGTCTGAAAGGCCTAAAGCTGCTGTCAAATTAGATTATAAAAAAAGAGAATGTAATCAGCAAGAAATGAATTCTAAAGGCTTTATTAACGGCTTAGATGGAAATCAAATTTGAACATTTATACTGTAATTATATTGTCTTCACCTTCTATCCACTACTAGTTTAAATCTGACTTTTTTAAAAGTTGTATATAAACCGATTTTCCCACCAGAATTGATTACCTTTAATCAATACCATCGCCTTCCTTTTTTGACATTGACTTTGTTACACAAAAGTGTAACAATTGAAAATGTATGCTGTAATTTCCTGTTTTTTATGTATTTTTGGTGTGTAATTTTTACACAAATGTGTTTTTTTTTTTGTGTGTGTAATTTCCTGTTTTGTTTTGTTTTGTTTTGTTTTTTCAAAAATCTGAAGTCATGTATTATATGTTATATGACACGTTATATGTTCATGTTATATGAAGTCATGTTATATAACTTCAGAAAAAAAAAAATCATATTTGTTTGAAGGTGAATCTAAATTATCAATAACAAAACCAACATAGATGTTTTGAAAAACAAAATTCTGTATTTTAAAGTTTTCTGAAACTATAGGATATACTTCATATTCTCATTAACTTCATATTCTTGTTCAATGAGAATACTTCATATTATCATTAACTTCTTTCTTCTTGGAATACCATCTTTTGGAAACATTTACATAAATCCACCGAAGCTCATTAGGGCGAAGTACATTAGGGGCTTTAAAACTGACAAGAAAAAAAAAGAAGTGAAAAAATATCCAGGGCAGCCAATTACTGTCATGCTGTAAAAAATTTAATTATGTCACCATAATTATAGATTAATTCTGTCCTGATTTGGCTGAGATAAAGTTAATTTTCTTCATGGTGACTGGTATGGTGCCATTTTTTGGAGTTAAAAGAAATGTTGGTAACATATTGATCCTTATTTGTAGTTGAGCAGTGTTCAGTGGTCACACAGTCAAGGACGTTTCAGCTTCTTATGCTACTCTGCCACCTGGGAGGGGACAGAACCAGAACAATGGACCCAAACTGGCCAAATGGATATCCCATACCATGTGACATCATGATGAACAATAAACTGTTGAGAGTTGACTGAAGGAAGACTGCTGCAGCTTGAGGACTGGCTGGGTATCAGTCAGTGGGTGGCGAGTAATTGCATCGTGCATCACTTGTTTTGTTATTAGTATTATATTATCCATTCCTTTTCTGTCCTAATAAATTGTCTTTATCTCAACCCATGAGTTCTACCTTTTTCTGATTTTCTCCCCCATCCCACTTTGGGGTGGGGTTGGGGAGGAATGAGTGAAAGGCTGTGTGGTGCTTAAATGCCTGCCAGGTTAAACCACAATAACCCTGATATCTCTTTTGGCTTATATTTTTAGTTGTCAAAATATTTTCAAAGATACTTTGAAAATGTGTAGTGAAATTTATCTTACCATTCTAGCTTTTTGTAAATAGCTTTTTTTAAATACCCGAAGAGCCCAATTGCTCAAAACACAACAGGTTAAAAACCAACCAACCAAAAAAAAATAAAATTAAAGAAAACGAATTGGCTGATTGAAATGAATAACACTACAATTTTATTTAAAATTAAGGTTTTATCTACAGTACGGGTATCAGGCTCTATGATAGCACTAGTCCAACCTCCCAATGAAGTAAGCTGCAATCTGTAAAAAATGTGGTTCATCCCAATATTTTGAACATGCTACTGTATCAGTTGCTAGAAATTCTGCAACAGAGTTTTTCTACAAGTAGTGTTCAGAATGAGAGGAGATAAATCTGTAAATCCATCTAAAGCACTTGTAATAAATGAGATTACAGCACGCTAATAAATGTGGTTAGAAAATAGTTCTGAAACTGATTGATGAAGTCATATGTTGTTCACATAAGTGTAAGGACATGAAGGATACAGAAGCACAAAACCTAAGGTTGATCACTTGATTTTGTCAGGAGTTCTGAGGGTTTCTATGTAATAAGAGTCATGCTTTGTGATATCTTTTGGCACAGAGAATTAAAATAGATTTTAAGCTATAAATTATTAGCAGCTAAAGCAGTATTTGGGGAAGTATCACCTTATGTTTTTATATTCTTCCCTAGGCATCTGCTTTTGACCACTATTAACAGAACACAATGATTAACAGAACACCAGATGGATCTTTGAACTTTTCTTACATTCCCATTGTATGTTTGAAAGTAGCATGAAGAAAGCAACACACACACACATACAAAAGTAATTTGCCAAATGTTAGAAAACTAATAGGTGCAATAAAAATACATTTGAGATTTTCTGACTCTCTATTGATCAACTTGTTTATGTGCAAACATAAAGTTTACCTGATTACTGTATCAAAGGTAGACTTACCCACAAATAACCAAGCTATCTGTCTAAGAACTATTTTTCTCATACTCCTGGAAGATACAGAAAAACTTTTCATGAAAACTTTATTTAATTTTAATAGCACAAAAGATAAATTAAGGATGAGAGAGAAAACCTATTAGTAGGTTCTTGAAGCTTCTTTATATTTCAGTGTGACTTGTTGCAAACTAAAAATAAAATTAATGCCAAATGTCTTGTTCTGGGGGATTTTTTCCCCTCTGATAATTGAATATTAGGGATTAATTATTCCCATCAAACATTGAGTTTGCCTAGTGTGAACTGTATCATTACATAACATGTGGTTACGGTTATCCTTGATAAGTAGAAGGCTATAATGACATTCAGTGCAGCATGAACAAAAGGCAAAATTCTTCTAACTAATTTTATAAACAAAGAATAATGCACTATCAATAAAATGGTCAGCTTTTCCAACAACATTTTCAAAAACAAAAATATTAAGAATATATAGCCATTGATTATTGCATTAGAATGGGAAATTATTTAAAATTTCTTTTTGGAGTTTTATTTCTGTTTTTAAGAATTGTTGATTATTTTCATACATTGGAATTAAGGGGAATGATGACAATACCTATGGAAAATGTCTGGTTTTGCCCTAGAATTCAAATTCATAGGAATCAATATCTATACTCATATTGTTTACATTAGAATATCCCATACTATAATGACATATCAAATAAATTGTGTTTATAGATAATGCTAAATGTTGAGTTTCAAAAAATAAAATAGTAAAAGAAATAATAATAATAATAATAATAATAATAATAATAATAATCCAAAAACAGTATTGTAAAGTTCCATCATCTGACATTTCATGGGTTACATTGCAGAGTAATCAAATAAAACATTAAGATATATGTTGGAAGTTTGCTTATATATTCCTTTCTAACTGCTAAAAAGCCTAGAAAAAAAATAATCTTATTTTACTTTTAGAAATAAGCGATCTAGACTAATTCTGTCCAAAGAGCCATGCACGAATTAGAAAACAACTGGGATTCCATGACATCACTATTTAAGAAATTGGAAGCTGAACAACCCAGTGGAAAAAATTGGCTTTTAAGAGGTACAAAGTAGCTAACATGGATTTGTCAAGAAAAAAGCTCTGTCAGACCACTTTAATTTTATTCTCTGACATGGCAATAAGGATTGTGGATAGAAGAGAAGTAGGAGATGTCATTTTTTTCATGGTAGTAAGGCTTTTTGACATACGACATTCTTATGTGCAAATGAGGAATTGGCTTGCTATTAAAAATGAAATGTTATCAAGCAGAATCAGACTTTTGTTGTTTTCAATATTTTCATTAAAAACTGGAGTGATGAAATGTGCTTATTCAACTCATGAATTACATTACTTTGGAAGCAATTGCTCATATACAGGAGAGAGAATTTGGGACTCAAAATGAACTTGAAAAATTGATGATATACGATATAAGAAATGCACGATGTTCTTTACCAGAGGAAAGGGCAAAGTCTTACCACTCAGGCAAATTCAAGTGGCAATAAGGAACTTGGTAGAGAGCAGCTGTCTAGTGAATGGATTGAGGTGCATCATTGATTTGTAAGCTGACTGTGAATCAAAAACATTCTGATGTCCTAAAACAGAATAATCTAATCTAGTTAGTGACCAGTAGATTAGAAAATGGTCCAAAGCCAAGGAGAGGAATTGCTGAAAAAGTTGTGAATAAACAAATATGTTTTACACTCAACTGGAGTACTTTGGCACATGCCTTGCTTCAAAAAGATGTAGACCAACCATCTTCAGAGATTATGCAGAAGACAGAGAAAAGAATGATTAGTCATGAATTTAATATGTCATGAATTAATATGTCTGGGGTTCTTTTAGTCAAAAAAGACTAGTGCTGTGCATGGAAATGGTATAGATCTCCAAAGACTTACAAAGGCTGCTGCAAGGAAGAAGTCATACACCTGTAATGATACACCTGTAATGACAAGATGTCCATGTACAATTTTCTAGTAGAAAGGAAAGTGAATTAGTGTTGACTGCTGGAAAACTTCAAGAATTACAAAAGCTCCTGGCAGAAATGATATCATCTAGATTGTCATGCCCTAGGACAGGGTAAAAGACTTCCCAATCTCTCCTGGGTCACTGAGTCTGTAACTTCAAACTCTTTAACTTGTATTTGTTTTATGGGGCAGAAATCAGTTTTCTTTTGTTTTTAACTAAATGTAATTATTCTTCAACTGATTTTTTTTTCAGTACATATTTAACACGAATATTAGAAACAATCATGCTATTTGAAGCCTTTGAACCCTAGAAGCCATCTCAATCAGTCTTAGCCTTCTAAAATTAAGATGTTGAAGCCAAATTACATGTTATCCCAAGGGGGGTGGGTGGCACTTCTGGAAACTGACTTATCTCACCTTTTTTTGACAGGGAAGTTGGGATGAAGCTCCAGGTGGATATTCCCCATTCCCCCTGCCCCCCCCCCCCCCACCCCCAATGAAAAAGTTTTATTTATTTAATAAAATAATTAAATGAGGGAGAGGAAAACAAAAACATGCAAGAATTAAAAAAGTTGAAGATGGGAACTAGAGACTAAAAGAGAATAACATTTTTAATGTAGCAAAGGCTTAACTCATATTTCTCACATTTATAGAGGCATGAGATAGGGTGTTTAAAAGGCTCTAAGGAGGATGAAGGAGAAGTAGGACAAGTACTGGCACCAGGAAAAAGTAGTTTGATGATGTGGAATGTTTTGAAACCTTGAAAGTGGAACAGCCTGTCACCCAAGAGGGTCTAGGGAAAAATAAGTCTTCTTCAGGCTTCTTCAGGATTCAGTGTATGGATGTGCTGATGTGCCTGTGTGTGAAAAGGACTTAGCTGGAATCCTTTTTTTTTTTTTTTTAATCTTTTTCTATTTTTTTTTACATTATTTCTTGATTTGGTAAGAATAGTTACAGAATAGCAGCTTGTGACTATAATTTGTTTAAAACTATGCTTGTATCACACAAAGATAAACAAAAGCAAAACAAACTAGGATGTGGTTGATTAGAGAAACTGCTGTCAAAGATAAGCCACAAACAATGAATCTGCAGGAAGGTCAAAAATAGTTCAGAAAGAGCAGGACTGGCAAGCCTCAGCCCTGAGGCCTTACAAATTCGTTACAGTGTTTATGGCCCAATGGCAATGCCATGGTACACAACAACAGGGTTGTACTGTGCATGCAGCTAAGAGAAGGGGACCAAGGATCTTCTGGATCTTCTGCCACTGGGCTCTTTGACTAAAGTACATATTTAAATTTAGGCATGTAAAGCAATGTTTCTTATTTCAGTTAGAGCAGTGACATGTTTACTGACATCAAGTCATTGTTTGCGTGCTTCAACAAATACTGCCATGTCAGTGAATACTACTTCATTTCTGCAACTGAAATTAGTAGCTTAAATTTAAGCGTATTATTAAAAAACTTTATAAAGAGAAAGTAAAGTGCTCAGCATTATACAACATTGAAACCATAGAAAAACTATGAAAAAGAATGTCACCACAGCTTCATGTCAGTGTAGGATTACACTTTTTTATTTTTTCATTTTTTTGGGGGTGGGGTGGGGTGGGGGAGGGAACATGTTAAATAGAGTTCATTGAAGATAGAAAAAACAATTTTCATGAACCAAAACAAAAAAGAGGCTTTCACCTTTTTTGAAAGCTGATTTATTTTTTGAAGTGAACTTTTGAAACAATATTTTTCCAACAAACAGACATGAATCCTTGTTTTCCTTCTTTCCATTTAATGACCTCTGAGGATCCCTTTGTCTAACAGTATTTTTTCTCCTAAAATCAGTAGGAAACACACAAAGCAGAAATAGAATCACAGATTCAAATAACAATAAACAATTAAAATAAAAATAATTAAAAAGTAAAAAAAATAAACAAGTAACCATTAGAAACCCATGATGTCCCTCTTTTTTTTCCCACTTTAAAAAATAAAATCTGTTTGAAAAAGAAAACTTGTTCTAAAATATTTCAGAAAACATTTATCCAAAAATTATTCATTGTTGTGTCAGTCTCAAATTGTGAAATGTGAAAAAAACACATTTCTCATATATAAATTCACTGCTTAAATGACTGCTGGCATTTCAGACAGTGTAAAACATTAAGGTCATTACAGCCAGTGGGCTTAATTTATATAGAAGAAACATATTTATGGTGCTTAAGGAGTAGATTACATTATTTGAACATTAATGTTTTGATAGACATAAGAAATACTCTGGAGTGTATAGGTAAATACACACATATATATGTATATAAATAAAATATATTTATAAAATATATAAACTTATATATAAATATAAATATATAAATAAAATATTTATATAAAAATAATACAACATGTCTATGTAAGGTGAAAGGAGGAGAGAGATAAAGGCCATACAGACTACATGTGCCTTTTTGAGAAGCTTTCCAGTCTTGCTGGAAGATGTCATAAAACAATGGGGAGGAGCATCTACAGTTTAATTTTTACTTTTCTTATTCTATAAATACGAGAAAAAAATATGATGAATAATTACAATCAACAGGTGTTTAGGAAAACAAGTCAACTAAGCTGCAAGATAGCAGAAGTTATTGTTAAGCAGAAGGTATTTTGTTTTCTGTTTTAAAACTGATAGCTTGCCCTTAAATTCTAACAGGTTGAGTGTGAACCTGTATAGAGTCACCTGTAAGTGGGGGCCTTAAAAAAAATAAGATGATTGGTAGCAAACACACATTGCTGTCCATGGCAACTATAGTGCTACTATAGTCTGAACTATAGTCTGAAAGGGAAAGTACTCCCAAGAATGCCAAGGAGTTCTGTTGCACTCACTTAGGAAGAGTAATTAGACAGTTCCACCTAGCTCACAGAAAAATTCTGTTATACCTTGCAATACATGATTTAAATAAGCTCATAAAGGAGCCTACTAAGCAGTTGTTGGCATTAAGCAGAATGTGTTTTTCAGTACATTATGTTTCCTTTGCCTGTTTATACATCCCCAGCATGACTGAAAGATATATAAACTGAAGTCTATGGTGGTGCATATTAAGTAAAACCCTACAAATGGACTAACACACAAACACTGAAAAATGCTTGCAAGCTAAGAGACTTTGCCACTAAAATTACTGGAGGCTAGCTTATATTAGATTGACTTTAGATGAGATAAAAGTTATGTAAAACCTCAGGTCTCTAGAGGAAGAGGATAAACCCTGCAGTTTAAAACAGTGTCTGACAGCTGTTTTACAGCCAGATTTTGAAAATTTCCATCAAGCTATGCTCCCTTTGTACTGCATCTATTTTCTCTGTTTTTTAAAGACAAATCCCACCTAGAATCTTGCTTGATGTTTTAGTAGTTAAATTGTATGTTTGTTTCAGAAGCTTATCTAAAGTCTGCCATTCTTTACTGCCAGTCTTCACTGCTAAGATCATCCCTGAGGAATCTCAGATCCTAGACACAAGAGAGTAGGTCTGGAGAAAGAAGGACTTTCCCTTGGTTGAAGAGGATCAACATTTAAGCAAACTTGACATCCACAAATCCATGGGCCCTGATGGAATGCACCCATGAGGAGCTGGCCAGTGTTATTGCTAGGCCAATCTCCATCATATTTGAAAGGTTGTGGAGAACTGGAGAGGTGCCTGAGGACTGGAAGAAAGTCAATGTCATGTCAAACTTCAAAAATGGCAAGAAGGAAGACACAGGCAACTACAGGCCAGTCAGTATTACCTCCATCCCTGGAAAGGTGATGGATTCAACAGAAGAGCATTTCCAGCAGGTCACGAGAGGTGATCTTCCCATTCTACTCAGCCCTGGTGAGGCCACACCTGGAGAGTCGTGTCCAGTTCTGTGCTATGGAAATGATAAGAGGACTGGAGCACCTGTCATACAAGAATGGGCTGAGAGAAGCCTATTTAGCCTGGAAAAGAGAAGACTGAGAGGAGACCCTATCAATGTGTATAAATATCTGAGGGGAGAGTGTCAAGAGGATGGAGCCAGTCTCTTTTCAGTTGTGCCCAGCAACAGGACAAGAGGCAATGGGCACAAACTGAAGCAGAGGAACTATGCCCTAAAGAGAGCACTTCTTTACTGTGAGGGTGACAGAGCACTAGCACAGATAGAGGTTGTGGAGTCTTCATCTCCGGAGGTATTCAAAACCTGCTGGGATGCCATCCTGTACAATTTGGTCTAGGTGATCCTACTTGGGAGGGGGGTTGGACTAGATGATCTTCAGGGGTCCCTTCCAACCTTGGCTATTCTGTGATTCTGTGATTCTGCTTAAGTATTCTGATGGCAAATGGGGAACAAAAGCAAGTGCTCATTGGTGACATGGTTGAAAAGGTGACAAATGTTAAAGTGACTGAGATGAAGAGCAGTCTCAGAATAAAATTTTCATTAATCTATACCCAGACATGTATAGTGTTTGGATGAATGTATTTAGGAATCATAAAATGTTAGAAGGGAGCATAGATTGTCTCCTAAAAATCAGACACTCCCACTCTCTTTCTCCAAGTCTGAGTTCTCCAGCCTACAGAAGTCATTTCCTAAAGTTGTCCAGACCATGATTATTCTTAAAGTCTGCTCAGAATCTCTATTCATCAGATTCTACTGTCAGCAATAGTTTTAATATTTTTACATCATATCACAAGTGCCTGGTCTGCCTGCCACCAAAGTATCTTTTTAATGCAGTACAACTTGATGTCAAATCCTCTGTCCATAGATATATGTGGAGTCCTATAAGCCTACCTGGGTATTTTATTTCATCGGTTATAACTGTACTACTAGTGAAATTCATGGAATCATGTAAATGAGGGATTTGACTATTTTGATAATGTGCTCCAGCCATTTGATAGAACACTCAGTCCACCTTTGGCTGTATTTTTGACAATTGAAAATGGATCTGAGACCACAGATCAGTGAGTCAGATGACATCTCACCTTTTCTTCTTTCAGTTCTCTACCAGACAGTTTTCCAAGGTTGGATTCCTACAGCTGAGCAATCAGGATACTGGTTGCTGTTTAACAATGAACTGTGAATTTGAGTAACTGAATGAAGATATCCCAGAGAACACATGAAACTACTTGCTGTAGGACCAACCAGTAGCCATCTTGTACACATCTAAAGTAAATGTAACAACTTGTACCAGAAAAGAGCTGCATGAACCAGTCAGGCATGACATATAATGCTAGGACCTTGCTAATGAAGTAGTTTTGTGAACCTCTCAATTTTAGCAGCAATGGATGCAATGAGATTGCAGTCTGAATTCCAAAATGTCCTTAAATTTAGACATAAAATCTTTATGAGCACTGGCTTATTTGCTTGCTTATTATACATGCAGTCAATTTAATTAACAGTCTGAGTTAGTGATCCAAACCACCTATTCACCTGTTTTTTAAATTCTCTCTACCAGAAATTTTCTATACTACTGCTACTAAAATGAACAAAAATTCTCTCATTTTATATACAGTATAATAACTATGCTCACCCTAGTTTCTTGAACAGCTTTCAGGACAGAACTGAACTTTAATTTGAACTTCAGTTCTATTGCATTTGAAAATCCTTTCTCTCCTAAATTCTGAATGCTGCAATGCATATATTCCACTATATCCAAAAAGCAAACACAGATTTCCAAGTAATATCTCACAGGTCTGTTCACTCTTTCATTTGTGTGTACTGCTTCAGCGTATAGTTCATATTACCCTTCCTGATGATTTTCCCTTTGAAGCATGCATGTCCAAGTAGCATTTCAGTATATTAGAAGTTTCTCTTTTTATCAGTAACTTTGCCTGAAGATTGCACTCAGGCAAACATACTTTTCTCTTCAATTCCTTCTTTTGGAAAGTGCAGTTGTCAGTTGCTAGTCTACTTTTGTCTGAATGTTATCCTGTAGGGATACTCTCTATATGTCAATGTTAACTCCAATGCACCAAAAGCAAGCATGCTAAATTACGGATGTTTACTGGCATGGCAGAGGTGGAATATGCATGCATTTACTGGAAAAGAGAAACTAAGGAAGGCAGAAAAAGAAGTTGTCTATTGTCATTTAGTACTGATTTTAACATTTCGTGAAGCAATTGTTTCATTAATGGACAACTGTGTAGAAAGGAGGAAAGGTACAATGACACAGTGTGAATTTTTTTAACATTGTCTTAAAGCATAGTGGAAAGAGGAATAAGGGATAATGAGGGATAGAAAGTGAGAAGGATGAGGGCAATTAAGAAAGATATACCAAACATAAAATATCCTATCCAATATACCTAATCAGAAAACAGGAAGTATCACAGTAGCCCAAATGTGTTCCGTTAGTGAAAGCTCAATTCGTGTCCTGACTGAAAACTAATTATTTTGGAGGATTACATGCATAGAATTCAACAAAATATCATCCCAAATTGAAAATGACAGAAATCAATAACCTTTTTGAATTCTAGGAAAGCAGGTGGCTGATTAAATATTTTGCTTTAATAGCAGCTGCTTTTTAATTTTGTTCAGTAAAAGACTTTTCATTAGGGAAACTCTTTTATAGCAAAAAAGGGTAAGATCTCATAAAGTTGACATTGATTCACCTTTTCAAATACAGTTTGAGAGAGAAAAAAAAATCTTAAGAGAAATACCTCCTGATTAACTAGCCTATAAAATATAAAGAAACATTTGTGGACAGTTAGCAGCATTTTTAAAGCAGGTCATGGAGGCTCTACAATTTCTCGATCAGTGTGACAGATTGATGTTACATTCATCGGCATGTTCAGTAGAAGGGTGTCCTGGTTTCAGTTAGGACAGAGTTAATTTTCCTCCTAGAAGCTAGTAGGTGCTATGTTTTGGATTAGGATGAGAAGAGTGCTGACAACATGCTGATGTTTTAATTGTTCCAGAGCAGTGCTTACACCAAGCCAAGGACTTTTCAGATTCTCGCTCTGTCCTGCCAGCAGGCAGGCTTGGAGTTCAGCAGGAACTTGGAGGGGACAGACCCAAGACAGCTGACCCAAACTAGCCAAAGGGGGTTCCATACCATCTGACGTCATGGTATATCGGGGTGGCTAGCAGGGTGGGGGGCCAGCTGCTGCTCAGGGATAGGCTGGGCATTGCTCAGTGGGTGGTGAGCAATTGCATTGTACATCACTTGTTTCGTACACATTATTTATTATTATCATTATCATTATCATTATCATCCTGTCTTAATAAACTGTCTTTATCTCAACTCACAGGTGTCACTTTCCCATTTCTCTCCCCCATCCCATAGAGGGAGGGAGGGGGAAGGGTGAGCGAACGGCTGTGTGGCCAACTGGGTTAAATTAAGCTGCCAACCGGGATAAACCACAGCAAAGGGATATACCTACTCCTCAGTGGTGACATGAAAGCAGGCTGTCACAAGGTGTGTCCTGCAGTGCTGTGTTCAGCTGCTAGTCTGGCTTTAGAAAATTCAAATCTAGGCCTGGTGGACACTGAATGAGTGTAAATCATTTGAAAGGGATCCATTCAGGCTTTCATCCTGATGAGCCGGCAGTTTTTATTTCAGTACTTGTAACCTCGTACTGGTTCAGTACTTGTATGAGACTTGGACAGTCTCATAATTACCATATCCTATGACTTGCTCAAAAATACAGTCTTTATTTATACTAAGTTTCAGATCAAGCAATGTGTGCAAAGTAAGGATGCATGGACTCTACAGAGGCAAAGAAGCCAAATGAAGTAGTAGGGCCGGCACAACTTATGGCTTGCACTCCAAGGTGTTTCTGAGGAGCCCAGATACTAATGAATGCTTTGTGTCGGGCCTTGTATGATGTGATGCCAAATCTGAGGACGGGCTTTCCCCTCTGGCAGGAACAAGCATATATCTCTGCCACAATGAGAAAATAGCTGAAGCATACTTTCCAACTCGAGGCAGAGCTGGAACAGAGCTGTACTAAGGGAATCCTTGTGCTCTGATTGAAATAATCATGCTTTACAAAAATGCCATATGGATATTTTGTCTTCCTCACATTAAGTCTGATTGGTTGACAAACAGTTTAAATAACAGAATGAGGAAGATTTGCATAATCACACTGTATTTTTAAGAACTATGTGAGGAATATGCATATTTTGATTTGGCTTCTCATGTAACTTTGCTTTTATTGGCTTCTCTTTTCATATCTCTCAGGCTGCTGCCCAGCAACAAAAATATCACAGAAGTTATTCACATCTATCTAGTAGAAAAGTCTGTCCAAGAATAGAGAAAATAAGTTATCTGAAAAAGTCTTTCCTATTCTAAATGAATCAAATATCTATCTATCTATCTGTTTACCTATCTGAAAAGAATGAAAACCATTGGACTAACTGACAGCAGTTACCCCAATAACCAATATGTACATTAAGGAAAAACAATAATAAAAACAACACAATATTTTTTCAGTTAACTTAAAGGCAGAAAACATGAAAGGAATACCCTAAAATGTTAAAACAACACTGATCTTAGTTTATTTTTACAACTAAACTGACTGTGTCATGTTTGAGTTAAAAAATTCTGCAGTGAAACACTTGTCACTATAAATTTCATATATTCCTTCAAATAATAGAATGGTGTTATACTAGAACTTTTTTTTTTCTATAGATCTTTCTGTTCTGTGTTCATTTTATATAAATATGAAATATATATATATATATATTTTGTAGAACAATAATTTAGGTTGAAATGGACTTCCAACGGCCACATTGTCCAAACCCACGCGCAGAGCAGGCTGGTGGTTTTCTTAATTATTAAAAAGTATGGATGCAAGGAGCATGCAGCTGGCTCAGCATTCACAAGACCCGTGAATCAAAAGTGGGAACCAAAAGACAGCATCAGAAGGTGCTTTCTAAGTAGCCAATCTCATGGTGATTAGAAGAGATGGAACAGGCTTGAGTATAGCTTCCTACTTAACTAACATGAAGAACACACAAGTGACTAGGAGATCTTTAAACAGAATGGACAAAGGAACTAGGACAGCTGTTGTGGAAAGGAGCCCATGAGGGGTCATTTAAGACTGCATGTGACTGCTAGTCTTTGGGTGGTGATGTGCCATAGGACCTGCCCTGCACTCATAGCAGTGACCACCTTCTGGTACGCTAGAGGTCTTGACTCAGACTTATCTTTTTGTGAAAAAGATAAGAGAAGATGACCTCAAAAGATTCCTTCCAAACTATGTTCGCTATGAATATTAAAAGGCAGTGGTTTCTGCCATAATATTTTTTAAATATATATATTTTTAGATTCTTTTTTTTTATGGGCTCACATAATAGATGTGGGTTTTGTTGTTGTTGTTTGTTTGTATTTTTTCCAGCAGTTGAAAATGTTAACATATACTTCAAAGTAATTTAAGATGCAAGAAAAATACTGTATTCTGTTAAATTTATATATTGAGGATAAAGTCAAAAAACTTTAACTTCCAAGGTCATGGTTCTAAGTACTGTTTTAGTCAAAAAGTGTAAGTTACAAAGTTATTTTCATTTGTATTTGATAGATAGTTGACAGAGAAGATCAACTGAAACATACAAGTCAACCGATCTGCAAACATATATGTACAATTTGTCTATGTATATATACAAATGTACACACAAACATCCACGAGTAAAACAGTACTAAAAATACATGGAGAGCTGGTTCTCTTAAATATATGTGTTAAATGAACATCCAGTTACCAAGTTTTTCCTCACAGTCTAAGGGCCATGAATGGCAGGTCTAAATATTACTGCTGAAAAACATCTAATGGGTGGAATATATGTTCATTTTATTAAATAGAGTAAGTATATACACATTCAGTATGAGTCAAGATGGTGTCCTCTTGGATTTTCTACAGTATAAAAAAAAAGGTGGTCATTGACCTAGGACTTTTCAAGAGTAGTCTTCTAACTTTTAGGTTTTGTGTTAACTGGCACATTTAGGTTTTGTGTTAACTGGCGAAAACAAACTGTCAGGAAAGATTGATAGAGGAACACTGATTAATGTGAAAGTCTGAGGCAACTATAGACAGGAATTTTGTACTAAATCTGATATGCAATCAGTATAAGATAGCCTTAATTTTCACTTGTCTCTGGTCTGCCACAATCCTGCCTTCAGTGAGGTTAGATGGAAAGAATAAATGGGCATGAGTATCTTGCTATTAAACATGTTACATTGACAACTCTGAATAAAGAAAGGGTATTCTACTTTTTGGAAGTAACTAGGCCATTCCCCTGAGAATATTCTTGAGACTGCCACATAAAATAGCTGTTCTGGGGGTGACTCACTGAGCAAGAGCTATTCAAAATACGTGCAGGTCTTGCCTGGTCTAATGACACCAAGTCTGTCAATATGATTTGGAAAATAATGGACAGTTGGGCTCCATGGTGTCAAGGGCTAAAACTGATAATTATGTTGGTGACTCTGATAAACTTTGGGGTCTAGTGCTGCTTCTTACACCTGTACCCAGATGAAGACTGCATATGATGCTGTTGTTGACAAGTTCGGCATACAAACTCAGTGATTAAAGAGTTTGTCTTGAAATGTTTTCCTGAAAGCACATTTGAAGTGGAACTGCAGTCATACTTTATCATATGCTAGTTGGACCAACAGTGGTGTTGACAAAACTACAAGTTTTAAGCATAAAGAATTTCTTTTGTGGGTCTAGTACATATCTAAGACTTTTTAACTTTAAGGATTTTCCATTTTAATTGGAACTGTCATTCAAAGTGTGGGACATGCGTCTGTGTTATTAAAATAATGATTTGGTTTTTTCCTTCTTGTAAAATGAGGATGGAATCAACAAGCTAGCATTGAAAAATAGTTTTGTTTCTAGAAGTGCAAAAGTTTGAGGAAGGACTTGAGGAAGAGTGATAGGTTAATCTTTATTCATGTAGAAAACAAATGATTCTGCAAGTCAAGTGATAGTTTTTCTATATGATAACTTGATGATTTCTGTAAAGGATGGACAATAGGTTTCACTGTTGCAGTTTATATGCTCAAGGGTCTATGACAGTCATTATTAATGAGAAGATATAAAAAGAGAGAGAGAGAGAGAGAGAGAGAGAGAGAAACCTGCTCATCCAACTCTGGAGCGGAGAGTTACTCATCTTATACCGAGAACTTAATTTTTTACCTTGACTGATCATCATCAGACTGAAATGTCTGTTAGACCCCTCTGCCAGAGCAACTTCATTTGTACTGTTTTTTCAAGCAGGAAATATATTTGCTGTTAAAAGAAAATCGGTAGTCAAGAAATGTGTGTATTTACAATTTATCTAACTGCATCCTTCAAAATACTTTTTTTTTTCCAGTTTTCAGTTGAAATGTAAATAGGCCACACAATATTTCAGCATAGTACATCAGTATTAATTTGATTTTATTGACTTCTTGTGCTTTATACTGCAAGATAATTTATAACTTAATATTACCCTTAATTAAATTATGGTCACTAGTTCACCTTTGTCTACTATTTTGCAAAATAACAAGTTATAGATTCTTTGTAATACCTTACAAAGGATACATGGTGGTGTGCTTATGAGGTTGTGCTTATCTGAGTGGTATAATTGAGCTATTCTTAAATTACATTCTCAATTACTTTCCCTGGTAGAGAGGCAAGACAGGCACTATTATCTCATCTTCCTTGAAAGTTTTTTCCAGAGCTGAGAGAAAAGGAGCTGAAGATAACAGATGGGAAGCTGAGAGGAGAGGGGAAAAACAGGAGAAAAAATATTGATCTTGAAATCTTTAAAGTAAAAATATTTATGAGGTCAGAATTATCTTAAAAACATAATGTTTTTAAAGATAAAAAGTTTTAAAAGCAACTTTATTTTCAAAGCTTTAGTTTAACATAATTAATGATTTTTCCAGTAGATTTAATGAAAAATTATTTCCAGCTCAACATTCAAACACGAATGTTTATATGTATTTATAGGTACAACTCATCACCAGCAGTTCTCATCCCATAGACGTCTTCATCAGAGTATGAAAAAATGTTTTAGTTACCTGAAAACATTTATTACTGTTGCCAAATGCTCCTACTGGCTATTACACTCCCCAGATTTTAATCACATTTGCCTATGATAATGTAGGCAACACCATAAAATGTCTAAGATGCCAGCACAAAGTCTTCTCTCTTCCTGGCCCAGCCTGCTTTAGCTGCGTGCTCTAACCTAGGGAAATGGGTCCTGAATTCTGAGCAAGCTGAGTGCTGTCTTACAGAGCTTAGAGTAGTAATGTGGATTCAGACTTCACCTAAACTGTCGTGGCTCTGGGTTGTCACCATTCCTTTTTTTATCTTGTTATTGGCTCAGGATATTACAAATTTAACACTGAATATATGTGTGTGTGTGTGTGTATGTGTATATATATATATAAATCTCAACAATGGAGTATGCCCTCGTTTGTTTGTTGGTTTGTTTTTTTCCAAAGTTTGAGAAGGAAAAAAAAAAAGTATATCTGAATTGCCGTAGCTCAAGTGATAAATCCTTCTGATTGTTTCAGTATGAGGTCTTACAGTCTTCAGTAATTTTCTTACTTTAGAACACCAGCAAAGGCATAAAATAACACTTGAAAGTAAATGAAGGACTACATGGGTCAATGCAGATGTAAAATATGTATAATTCAAGACTCATCAGAGATAACAACAGTGGTGCCAAGAGTTAACTGCATGTTTCTTTTCTGAAGCTTTAAAATTGGAGTTATGTTGCCTTCCATTAATTCCTCTGTATTTGCCAAGCTACTGCTGCTGTTACATGGTAAAATAGCCTCTTAGAAGAAAAATCCGTTTGTGTGCATTGGGATTTTATTCATTTGTCTGGTAAAAACTTGGATTTTTTATCCTGTTGCATATTAAAAATATGAGTTTGAGACATAGTGTTATTTACTAGTAGAAAAAAACTCCTGTAAAGTAACAATTTTAAACAACTTCTAACACTACTTACAACTTCTGCTCCCTGAAAGTTGGATATTTGTGTTTGGATGGATTTGTAAAATTCTGAAACTAGTGTTATCTAGAGTGTTTTTGTAGTCTAAATGAAGGCCTCATTTTCCAGTCACTAGACGCAACTGTCTATAACTATAATAGAAGAAAGAACCGTAACTATTTAACACAACAAACTGGTAACAGACTTTTTTTTCCTGCTCTAGGATCCCATCCACATTGTAAATTTCAGTGGTACTTGAGGCTATTCAATGAATTTCAACAACCTAGGTTATAATTTTTTGGACTGAGCAAGATCAAATTTCCTCCTCATCTTTGTCCACATTGGGCTGTCTAATGCAACCAGGGGACTACTTGACTCTGATGTCCAACAAATCTCTCTGTAGTATTAATAAATTATGGTATCATAAATTAAACTTTAAAATGTACATGATTATTAGAAGTAGGACTCCTGTTGAAAGTACTTGTTAAGTGACTCAAAGAAGAACCTTTGGTACATATATTTTCCCTTAAATGTGCTCAATGAACCTTCCTATTCACATTGAGCTACATATAATTGTCACTGTCATTCCTAAGATAAGGTTTTAAAATATCCTCTTAGGAAGGCTTCTGATAAAAAAAAAAAAAAAAAAAAAAAGTTTATAAAATGATGTTAAAACCAAGTGATAAATATGCAAATTAAGCTTGCCAGGTGGCAGAAACTCTTTCAACATTTCTATTCACCTTATTCGCCTTTAGGTAGAATTTGAAAGTCTTGGTCTCAAAGTGATCTTGAAGAATACAGTTCATGAGCAAATTTTAAATTGAAAATCTATATTTTCAAGGTCACTCTTGCACCTTAAATTAAATGCTTCATGAAAAACTGTAAACCAGGTTTGAACACAGATAATGAAGAGAATGTCAAGAGCAAAAGGAACAAAAAATCTCCATAAGGCTGGAATCAAAGGATAGAATTAAAAGAAGAGTTACATCTGCATGAAATTATAGAGTGCCTATAATGATCCAGAAAGGTTATCCATTTCAGCATGTTTCCTTCCCTGACTATGCCCAATACAGAACTCAGAATGAACCTATCTGCACATCAAGTTCTTTTGTTAGCTGACAATAGAAAGCAAAAGACGTTATTGGAGAGGTATTTTTTTAAAGGAAGTGAATTAATGGTCAAAATAGTTTTAATGCATGTACAATAAGTTTGGCAGGTGAGTTTATTTATTTGTGTAGTCTATCATAGCAATAATTTATACAAAGTATTGAGAAAACAAGTGCAATGTTTAAAGAATACTATAATTGCATTTGCTTTGCCCAAATTTAAGTACAAATGAAACAAATTAAGCTAATGAGTATATTACTAGTATTCTCATTCTCATTGTTATTGCTTTGCTTCCAGAAACATAGTTTACAATTGACTGTATATAATGTAAAATTTGATGAGACTTTCAGTTGTGTTATTTAGGTCTGTTTGATTTGGTCAGTACTATACAATGCAGCAACAAAAACAAAGGAGTGGCATATTGGTATAAATGATCCACTTATTTTGCCTTTCAAGGGGTACAAGAAAGCTGGGAAGTAAGAATTAAACATTTATATACTTTAAGTGAAAAAAAATATGACTGGGTTAAGCTTGCATGATGTTTAACTCTTATCCAAAAAGTTGGAATTTATGTTTAAAAGTCTCTTTCTTTCTTTTTGAATTACAAATTCTGCTAAATGAGTATCCCAGAAATTTACTTCAAATATCTTTATCTCACAAATATCTTTAATTTCTTCTTCCATTTTTTTTTTTTTTTAATTAAAATAATGAATTCTGACATGCTTATGTGATAAGGTACTGTTGTGAGAAAAAGCAATTTCTTCTGCTTTTAATAAGGGATTGTCTTTATGGAATGTGCATAGTTTAGGTGTACACATCTGAGTATAAAACTTTTTTTTTTTTTTTTCCTTTGTGTAGTATAAAATTTTTCTTCTGCTTATCAGTGAAGTATCCTTCTACTCATTACCATGTTTGGTTTTACTAAGGTACAGAAATGGCTATATTGAAAGAATGCAGGTATTTAGTTAGACATCCAGACGCTTTGAGTCTGATAACTTTATTCTAATTCAGCAAACTGAACACTGTATTCCACTGGAAGTATTTCTACAAATACCTCTTGATTCCAAGTGAATCCATAAAGTGACATCAGGTGAGCCCTAAAGGAAATTAAATTATTTGTTGTTAAAGCAATAATTTTTCATGAAATACTTATCTTAATTAAATATTATTGAACTTGTGGAAAACAAAGAAAAAATCAAAGAAAATGGGTATAATAACTTTTTTTTTTTTTTTTTTCCTAAGGAAAACAAATCTTATTCTTGTCATGAAGATGTGATATTTCATTACACAGGCTATTAATGAGGTACCCTAGATGTGTCTAGTAGAAGAATACAAGATAACAAGGGAAAATATTCATACTACCTACTGATGGTCAGTAATGGACTTAAGATACAGGTTATGTATATATATTCTAAAGAAAGGCTTTGCAAAAATGTTGTGAAATATGTTCATCTGATTCGTGTCAGTATGCAACAATGCTAGGGCCTCATGGTATGATGAATGTGACCTTCTGTCTTACATACCCTTGTATAACCACAAGTCTAAGAAAAACAGAGTGGTTAATGTAGATAGTTCTTGTATCTTGCAAAGGAATGTTTTAGCAACTCGTGTCAATAAAGAGCTTGAACGGAAATGTATTTGTAAGTTTTTCCTTGAAGTCTCTGATAGCTGGGGGGTTTCAGAATAACTGCTATTATGACTATTGCAGGGAACACTATGCAAGTCTCTGATATCTGGCCAGGAGATTAAGGAGACGGGGAAAGCTGAAGAACAACTAAAAGACAAAGCTTGCAGGGGACGTTGCATAAGTCTCTGACATACAGCCAAGTTGGACAAAGGAGAAGGACAAGAGGGAGGAAGACTATGAGCCTTCAGCACGAGAGACCCCCAGAGACCCCCAGAGGGACCACCAGAGACTGATACATATGCTCCAGTAGGAGGGTTTGGATTCCAGAAACTAATTATAATAACCCTGTTTTTTTTTAGAAGTAGTAATGAATATGTATTAGCCTAGGAGCATAAAAATCAGCTGCTTGATGTAACTGGTGTGCGTCTTGGTGGAGCAGAGACTCCCGGCACACCCAGCGCTGTTTGCTTACCTCTATTCCTTTAATAAATTGTAAACCTTGATTATAGTCCTATTTTGAATACTGAGCCATTTATTACAATGTTATCTAAATTAGTTGTGAAAACAATGATGAAGTATAAAATGATAAATGGAATAGGGAGATTAAAATTAAATAATTAAGAAAAAAATAAGTGAAAATTCAAGCTCATAATAATGAATTTTACTAATGATAAATGCTGGTAGACAATAATAAAAAACTGAGAAGAGCATAGTTTAAGACTTTTCTGAAAACAGATAAAGAGCAAAAACCTTGCTCTCCTGTCAAAGGAAAGGAAAGACCAGTAGTCATGTCTGACAGGAAACAAGTCAGTCAAAGACTGCATCACTAGTAATGCTGTCTGTTTTAACAAAACATGATAAATAGAGCAGATGCCCAAGTGAAGGCTAAGAATTTATTGTACAGATGAATGACTATTCACTGTTTTTAAGAATGATATATCCTGCTAACGTAGTGGTGATATTTGGGGTTTTACTGTCTATGTCTTTCATGACTTATTGACCTTTAGTGGGTAACTTACAAGCCTTTTGATTATAGCTGAGCTTCATTCTGTTATACCTAAGGTTGAAAATCTATCTTTAAATGTTTACTCTTAAGTGTTCTAAAAGCCATATATATACACTGAATGGTGATACAGAATACCATTAACGCTCCAAAATGGGGAACATTTCTTGAGGCATAATCCACTCCACCGACACCCAAAACTCAATCTGAAGATAAAATCATACCTTAAAATTGTGTCCAAAACTGAAACAAGTTGTTTTCCGTTTTAGACATAAGGCACCCACCACCCCTTGCATAGAGATAAAAACAGATAACGGTACTTGAAAATTTTTGGACCTCGTGTAAAATGAATAACATTGGATTAAACTGGTGAAATAAAATAAAATAAAATAAAATAAAATAAAATAAAATAAAATAAAATAAAATAAAATAAAATAAAATAAAATAAAATAAAATAAAATAAAATAAAATATCATGAGTTCTTAAATGTATAGTCCCTGTAGACAAGATTAGTGCATTTTGTGGCTTGGATGAGAGATTAGCCTAATGTTGCCATAACTTACTATATGCCACAGGCAACACAAATGCATTTTTTTTTTTTATGTTTGTTGTGATTGTTTTCCTCTGTTGCCTTTTATTCTGTTGATTTAACTTAATGACTTTGACACCATCACTGCAACCACCAGCTCTGGCAACTCTTCCACCAGCAAATCTGCACTAATAGCAGTTTTCCTATGTTGTGGAAATAACATCAGATAGATAATGATTTGCCTGTGCACATTTTCTTAAACTTTCATTGGCCTGCCTTCCTGGCAATCCAACTAGTTTTTGGCATCTATTGAAATAATTTTATACACTCTGACATGTGCCTCAGATGCCAGTCCAATATACCTGAGCCTGTAGGACTCTTACTTGAATGATGAATATTTGACTTTTACTACATTGGCTATTATTCTGGAAGTTTGTGCTGCATGGGCACAGAGAGTATGCGTGTGAAAGAGCCCAAAATGCTTACTGGAACAGCTGTAAATCATTTTTTAAGCCACATAAGAGAACAGAGATTCCAACAGCATGGTGCACATTTACTTTTGTTTGGATTCAGATGTTTATTTCCTTCTTGAAAGGTTATTTTAATATCCTCAAAAGCTGTTCAGGCTTTTCCTCTGCTCCACAGGACTTCATCATCAATCATGACACTCTGAGATGGCACGTTTCCACAGGGGCAGAACAGTTGGTGCTACACTATCAACAAAAACAACTTGCTTGATTTGCTTTTCATTAGGATATGTCTGGACCCAGACCTTTGTTTATTAAGCTGATGTTTGGGCCAAACCACTTAGCAGCAGGATCAAAATAGCAATGTACTGCAAATTCTGTAGCATTTTCACAATCTGTATATAATCATTAGCAAAGAGTAGGTCATGGACCAGCAGTTCTACAGTCTTTGACTTAGTGCAGTCTCTGTGGGTTAAAAATTCCATCATTACTCAAATACAAATACAGATTCCTTTATTATTGACTCAAAATCAAGAACTGCTGTACAAAATAACTCAATTAGGACCTAGTTTAATCTCCCACTCCTCAAATCATTCAAAAAAACAAAACCAAAAACAAACGAACAGAAAAACAAAAGTTTCCTTCTGTCCATTTCACCAGTGAAAAAAGCTCTAGCAATTCACTTCAGCTTAGGACTCTCCATGGGACCTGATGAGATACACATGTTGATCTTAAAGGAACTGGTGGATGTAGTTGTGAAGCCACTATCCATCACATTTGAGAAATCACGGCAGTTTAGTGAAGTTCCCACTGACTAGAAGAGGGTAAACATAACCCTAATTTTTAGAAAGGGAAAAAGGGAAGATCTGGGGAACTACAGGCTGGCCAGTCTCACCTCTCTGCCTGGCAAAACTATGGAGCAGATCCTCCTGAAAACTATGCTAAGGCACATGGAAAATAAGAAGGTGAGTGGTGACAGCCAACATGGTTTCACTAAGGGCATAGCATGTCTGACAAACCTGGTGGCCTTCTGCAATGGGGTTCTGCTATGGTGGATAGGGGAAGAGCAAATGATATCCTCTGCCTGGACTTGTAAAAAGCGTTTGACACAGCCCCCCATGATATCTTTGTCTCTAAACTGGAGAGACGTGGATATGATGGGTGAACCACCTGGTGGCTATGGAATTGGCTGGATCGCACTCCACCCACAACTCCAAGAGTTGTCATCAATGTCCAAGTGGAGATCAGTGACAACTGGTGCTCCTCAGGGATCAGTATTGGGATTGGAGCTGTTTAATAACTTTGTTGGTGACATGGACAATGAAACTGAATGTGCCCTCAGCAAGTTTGATGGTGACACTAAGCTGTGTGAAATGCTGGAATGAAGAGATGCCATCCAGAGGGACCTAGACAGGCTTGAGAGGTGGGTTTGTGTGAACCTCATGAAATTCAGCAAGGCTAAGTACAAGGTCCTGCATCAGGGCTGGGAAAATCCTAGGCACAGACAGGATTATAGATAGCTCAACATGAGTCAGCAATGTATGTTTACAGCCCAGAAAGCCAACTATAAACCAAGCTGGGGGAAGTGTCAAACTGCCACAGTATAGAAAGGCCCAGCAGAAGAACCTGGATGTGTTGGATCAATGAGGTTCAACATGGCTAAACGCCAGGTTCTACACTTTAGCCACAACAACCCCATGCAGCGCTACAGGCTTGGGAGAGAGTGGCTCAAAAGCTGTGCAGAGGAAAAGGATCCGTGGGTGCTGATTGATGCTTGCCTGAACATGAGCTGTCAGCATGCCCAGGTGGCCAAGAAGGCCAATGGCATCCTGGCTTGTATTAGGAATAGTGTAGCCAGCAGGACCAGGCAGGTGATCACCCTCTTGTATTCTGCTCTAGTGAGGCCACATCTCAAGTAATGTGTTCAATTTTGGTCCCTTCACTACAAGAAAGACATTGAGGCCCTGGAACATGTCCAGAGGAGAGCTACAAGAAGAGCCTGGAACACAAGTCCTATGAGGAGCAGCTGAGGGAACTGGGGTTCTTTAGTCTAGAGAAGAGGAGGCTCAGGGGAGACGTTATTGCTCCTCTACAACTACCTGAAAGGAAGGTGTGGGGAGCTGGGGGTCAGCCTCTTCTCAGAGATAATTAGCAATAAGACTAGAGGCAATGTCCTCAGGCTACACCAGAGGTCTTTTACAACCTTAATGATTTTATGATTCTATGAAAAGAAGTGTGGCCAGCAGGCTGAGGAGGTGATTCTCCCCCTCTGCTCTTGTGAGACCTGGAGCTGGAGTACTGCTCTGAGGCCCCCAGCACAAGAAGGATATGGACTTATTGAAATGAGTACAAAGAAGGGCCATGAGGATGATCAAAGGTCTGGAGCACCTGTTCCATGAAGACAGGATGATGGATTTGGGGTTGTTCAACCTTGAGAAGAGAAGGCTCTGGGGAGACCTTATAGTGGCTTTCCAGTGCTTAAAATGGGCCTACAGGAAAGCTTGGGAGGTTCTCTTTGTCAAGAAGTGTAGTGATAGGGCAAGGAGTGACAGTTTTAAACTAAAAAAAGGTAGATTTAGACTAAATATGATGAAGTATTTCTTCAGTATGAGGGTGGTGAGGCACTGAAACAAGTTGCTCAGAGAAGCTGTGGATGCCCCATCCCTGGAAGTGTTCAAGGCCAAGTTGGATAGGGCTTTGAGCAACCTGGTCTAGTGGGAGATGTCCCTGCCCATGGCAGATGGGTTGGAATTAGATGATTTTTAAGGTCCTTCCCAGCCCAAACCATTCTGTGGTTCTATGACTCACCTTGCCAGCAAAAAACAACTTAAACAGGTTTGTACGGAAGACTCTAAGGATCTTCTTAACTACAAAGACTTTAACTAAGAGCTATGTCTACCCTCTGACTTTTTCTTTAAGTGGCCTGGTTGTAAAAACATATTAAAGGCCTTGTTCAGACTAAAGACTTATTTGTAACTTTACTTAAAATCATATTTTTCATTCAGTATGAAAATAATATGAAACATATATATTCATACACGTATTTATAACCGCAGTGGTAAAAACAAGGGCTTTTATGCATGCTACCAGCCAAGGTACTGGCACTAGCCAAAACAGCAACCCATGCTAATGATATGAGTTCCAGTTGCTTACTACTGTGGCTGTCCCACCAGCAACACAACATATGCCAGAAGCCTTGTGAAGTGTTAAAATGCCTTCTAATCTGGCATACTGAATTACATAGAGAACACGCATAAGGAATGAATCAAGCCCACAGATACACTAGATTATGTCTGGAGAAATACCTGATAATAGGACACATTTTGCAGCAATGTCTCCAAAGTAGGGTTTGGGATTATTTAATTAGTTATTTGTGGAAATTGCAACATGAAAGTAACAATTAAGATGCCTTCAAATTAGTCTTTGAGGAAAAAGTATTTTACATATGGAAATACTTCCTGGAAAGATAGGATAGATGGGCAGAATACAGAAGGAAAACAGGTCTTAAGATTTCAGGCTGGAAAAGATGCCTTTCTTTTTCTCTTTCAATGTAATGTGTTTCAAGAGGTTTACTTTGGGCTCTGCTAGAGCTTCTGTTTCCCACAGTATGAATTCAGAATGTGCAAGCTGCTGTTTTTATTGACTTGCTCTCAAAGTTCTTTCCAACTTTAGATCTAATAGTTTATGTAGCTCATCATCAATAGTTTATACAGTTCCTCACCATTACCTATCCCTCTTAACTACCTTCCCCTCATTTTTTAATGAAAACGGACATTTTAACAAGTTAGTGTTCACCATCAAAAGCTTATTCTTATGCAGAGTAACCAAAAAGCTATGGTAAGAAGTCACTTCAAGGAAAATGATGAATCTCTCCACCACAGCAAACTATTCCCATTTGCTCAGGCAGATAATGATAGGGAAAGGGGGAATGGTTTTAAAATAAAAGAAGGAAAGAAGGAAGATTTAGATTTGATGTTAGGAGGAAATTCTTCACTATGAGGGTGGTGAGGCACTGGAACAGGTTGCCCAGGGAAGTTGTGGATGCCTCGTCCTTGGAAGTGTTCAGTATCAGTCTGGATGGGGCTTTGAGCAACCTGGTCTAGAGGGAGGTGTCCATCTCCATGGCGGAGGAGTTGGAACTGGATAATCTTTGAAGTCCCTTCCAATCAAAGCCATTCTATGATCGATGACTGTATGATTTATTAATTTCTTAGGTAGTTTAATTGTCTCACTACCTGCCTCTTTCATGCATTCAGTTTTATGTTGTGCTGTTCTTTCTCTTTAAATACAAAAAAGATCACTGAAGCTTAATCTTAATGGAAATGCAGAAAGAGTTAATTTAAACTAGAGGGAGAGCACCTGGAAAAGCTTGTGTTTTCATAAAATAAGCTGCAAAATCATTTGGTATCAATTAATGGATTTTCTAAATGAGACAAAAATTGTGTCCAATTGCACAGTTGTTCTGTCATATTTATGTTGGCAAATGAGTTAGAATAAGAAATTGAGGGGGAGGGCTGACAATATTTATCTTCTACTTCACATTTATTCAAAAAGTCAAAAGGTCTTTTTACAACCAGAGTAGGAAATGCCCAAAGCTTTATTTGTTCTGAAAAAGGAATTACATTTGCCTTCAGGTAGTTTTAAAATGGAATAGTTAAAATAGGACCCCACCTATCCCCTTCTTCCCACCCCACAACAGACACTGTCTAAAAAGTCAATTTCATTAAGATTTCAGCTAAAAAAAAATTAATGATTTGACAGCATATGGTTCCACTGGAGTTTACTAATAAGCAATTGTCAACCTTCAGGGAAGAAAGTCAATTGGAATAAGTTAAAATAACTTATTGTAGCACTGGTTCTACAGCTAGTGAGAGTGAGAATAAAGGAGCAATAATTGTGTTTTGTTCAAAACTGACCCAAAGACCAAAATTCCACCCAAACAGTATGAAAATCCAACTTCGCCTGGAACTGAAATATGAAAGCATTTCCATTTGGAAGAAGTAACACACCACATGCTGAAGCAGAAAAATGCATTCCCAAACAGTTGTGGACAGGAACTTCTTTCAGTCTTATTCATCTGTAGTGGGTGAGCCCGGCTAGCTCAGTCGGTAGAGCATGAGACTCTTAATCTCAGGGTCGTTGGTTCGAGCCCCACATTGGGCACCAAAAAAGACTGTCGTGGTTCTGCTCGAGTGGGCAGCCGAGCTCCACCACAGCCGCTCTCTCACTCCCCCTCCTCAAAGAGGAATGGGGAGAAAATATGTGAAAAGGGCTCAAGGGTTGAGGGAAAGACGAGAAAATCACTCAGTAATTATTGTAACGGGCAAAACAGACTCGGCATAAGGAGATAGTAAGATTTATTGCCTACAACTAACAAGCAAGAGAAGTGAGAAAACAAAGGAAAAAAAAAAAAAAAACAAAAGCACCTTCCCCCCATCCACCCTCTTCCACCTCCTCCCCCCGAGCGGCGCGGGGGAATGGGGGTTATGGTCAGTCTACAGCACTTCTCTGCCGCTCCTTCTCGGTCACTCTCGTCCCCTGTGCTGTGGGGTCCCACCCACGGGATGCAGTCCTTGATGAACTGATCCGGCGTGGGCTTCCCACAGGCAGCAGCTCTTTCTAGAACTGCTCCAGATATGGGTCCGTACCACGGGGTCCATCCCTCAGGAGAAAACTGCTCCAACCTGGCTCCCCTACGGGCAGCAGCTCCTGCCGGGTCACCTGCTCCTGTGTGGGCTCCTCTCCACGGGCTGCAGGTCCGGCCCGGAATCTGCTCCGGCAGGGGTCTTCCACAGGTGGCAGCCTCCATCGGTGCAGGGCCACCTGTTCCACCGTGGTCTCCTCCACGGGCTGCAGCGTGGAACCCTGCTCCACCGTGGTACTCCATGGGCTGCAGGGGGACATCCTGCTTCACCATGGTCCTCACCACAGGCCGCAGGGGACTTCTGCTCCGGCGCCTGGAGCACCTCTCCCCCTCCTTCTACACTGACCTTGGCACCTGCAAGGCTGTTTTCTCACTCCCTTGACTCTCCCAGCTGCTGTGTGGCGCAGCGTTTTTTCCCTGTCTTAAATATGCTCTCACAGAGGCGCAAAACATCGCTTATTGGCTCAGCTCTGGAAAACAATGGGGCCCTTCCCAAACATGGGGCAGCTTCTAGATCTTTCTCACAGAAACCACCCCTATAGCCCCCTGCTACCAAAACCTTGCCACGTAAACCCACTACATCATCTTTCTTACTGGCCAGTCTTACTGATCTTTCACTGTTTGCAGTAACATTGGCCACAGATAAACAGCAGCACCTACAGAGAGAAGTTATGTCAGATCAGTAGGGATTGCAAAGGCAAATCTTCCCATCAGCTGGCCTTGACTCTACACCACCTTTCTTATAACTAAAGATGTGAATGTTTTCAGACTGGGGGGGGAGGGGTTGCTGACATAAACTAATTAATTAAACAATTAACTGCTAAGTATCGAGCATTAACTACATATAAGTAATTAAGCTGTTCATCCTACAGGTTAAGGGCAAACTTGTTATCAATTGCCAGACTTAGACATTCATGTGGTGCCAGATACCTGGAGCAAACATCTTTCCCTGTTTTTCAACACCATAGCAGCTGTCTTGGACAACTTCTTTGGATATCTAAATAAATTTTCTTAGCAAATCTTATTTTTTTAATCTATATTTAAATAGTTTTGATTCTTCCTTGCTTTCTGTAGATGTTCAGCAGCACAAAAACAAACAAACAAACAAAAACCACTATTCTCTTCCTCAATGTTGTTTCCTTTTTGTGGAATAAAAATGTACTGGAGGTGACTTACTGAGACTAAAGGCACGTCCACATCTTAAGAAAACGTTCAGTGCTGAGGAAAATTCCAGGGTGAAATGAGGCAGATATCCAAGGAATCTGCTCCATAGTAGTCCACTTGGCAATGTAACCTGCAACCTTAGATACTGGCAACACCAGGGGAGCTTGGTGTGTTGACTGCTAGAGAAATAGCATGGACGGTGGAGTGGAATAGAGACCCCACAGCCAGGCTCTGTGATACCTGGTGCTACTACAGATCTGATAGACTGCATGGCCAGCCCTGAGCTGAACTGATAGCAAAATCACATTCTTTTGGTGACCTGTGCTCATTATAATCTCATTATAATGCCAAAACACACCTCCATCCCAAAGGCTACCTGCCTCCAAGGTGTGACTGCCCCTCAGGGAGAATGCACTCTGAATTTCTCTAAGTCTTATACCTTTAAAGCAAGAGAGAAGAATTCTATATCAATCATAACAAAGGTATGTATGATTAGAGTCACTTAACATCCACATAAAAGTAAGAATATAGTATAAAAATGGCTCAACAGAGATAGAATGTTAGGGAAGATACCATGGCTGATGAGTCAGAAGAACATCTCTTATTTCTGGGATCAGTCAATGAGCTGTACCTCTCTTCCTCCCCTTAGGGACACCTACTGGGTAAGATTCAAACCCTTGGTTATACTGAGGGCTTCCCTGGGAAACCTAGCAGTCTCTCTATAGAGTTGTTTTATAAGTTAACTTATACATAGTTGGTTGCGTTAGTCGTATTCTTGGTATTTGCATGTGCTTTACAGTTCTTGTAGTTCTCAAGGGTAATCCAAAAGAACCTGTAATCCCATTGCTTCAATAAACTACACCAGTCATTAATCTATTCAAATGAAGGTATGTCGTGCTATTTGTGCATCTGTGATCATGGTAATTCACTATATTGAACGTGACCAGACTTATAGTGCTGAATTGGGCACCACTCAGAATCTAAGCCCAGCCATTCTCAACCCCTCTGATATTTGAGGACAAGCTAGAATACAAGGGGGTTTAGGTCCTGCCAAACTTCTTTCCCTTTTAATACTACACCCATTCATCTACCTGTAGTAAATAAATAATAATAATTTTAAAAGTTACAAAAACCTGAATAGCTACTGTGCCATGTAAAGTGGCCTTTTGTCAATAATTACTCTGTCAAGTTTTGTGTTTTATCCCACACTGTTAAATGCTTTAGTCATTCAGTTAGACTAATCATCAAGCTTAGGCTCAGCACCTACATGTAGAAGCTCGTTACAACAATATGAAGAATTCTTTAAGGGAATTCCCTTAAAAAAAGCAGACAAACACATACATTGCACTTGTTAAAGCAAAGAATGACATTTGCTATGCTTTGATTGAATTGTTCAAGATGAAATTGTCTTTTTCTTAAAGACATTTATTATAGCAAAGAACACATCAAAAAAACCTCTATTCACACTAAGTCATAAATAGTGAGGTGAAGTAAGACTCTGAGTAAAGATTATATTTAAAATAAATGACCAAGTCAAAGATGAATTAGTTGCTGAGACAGGACATACTTATGTTTAGGTTTAGAAAATGAGATTTTAAAACTATTTCCCTTGCTAAAATTTATTTGGTACTATTGCTGGAAGAATATAATATTCTGAGCTTTATACTTAAATATATATATGTATAGATAGATAGATATATAATTCCTTAAAAAATCTCAAGTTTTTACTGAATCACAGAATCATCTAGGTTGGAAGAGACCTCCAAGATCACCTAGTCCAACCTCTGACCTAACACTAACAAGCCCTCCACTAAAACATATCACTAAGCTCTACATCTAAACGTTTTTTAAAGACCTCCACGGATGGTGATACCATCACTTCCCTGGACAGCCCATTCAATGCCTAACAACCCTTTCGGTAAAGAAGTTTTTCCTAATATCCAACCTAAACCTCCCCTGACACAACTTCAGCCCATTCCCCCTCACCCTGTCACCAGGCATGTGGGAGAATAGACCAACCCCCACCTCACTACAGCCTCCTTTAAGGTACCTGTAGAGTGCGATAAGGTCACCTCCCAGCCTCCTCTTCTCCAGACTGAACAAGCCCAGCTCCCTCAGCCACTTCTCATAAGACTTGTTCTCCAGACTCCTCACCAGCTTTGTTGCCCTTCTCTGGACTCGCTTGAGCACCTCAATGTCCTTCCTGTAGTGAGGGCCCCAAAACTGAACACAGTACTCAAGGTGCAGCCTCTCCAGAGGCAAGTACAGGGGGAGAATTACTTCCCTAGACCTGCTGGCCACACTGCTTCTGATACAAGCCAGGATGCTGTTGGCCTTTTTGGCCACCTGAGCACACTGTTGGCTCATACATGTATTCAGCTGACTATCAAACATCACTCCCAGATCCTTCTCTGCCAGACAGCTTTCCAGCCACTCATCTCCCAGCCTGTAGTGCTGCTTGGGGTTGTTATGCCCCGGGTGCAGGACCCAGCATTTGTCCTTGATGAACCTCATGCAGTTGGCCTCAGCCCATCGGTGCAGCCTATCCAGATCCTCCTGCAGAGCCTTTCTACCCTCGAGCAGATCGACACACGCACCTAACTTGGTATCATCTGCAAACTTACTTAGGGTGCACTCAATCCCCTCATCCAGATCACTGATAAAGATGTTAAAGAGAACTGGCCCCAGTACTGAGCCCTGGGGGACTCCACTAATGACTGGCCTCCAACTGGATTTAACTCCATTCACCACCACTCTTTGGGCCCGGCTACCCAGCCAGTTTCTCACCAAACAAAGTGTGCGCCAGTCCAAGCCAAGAGCAGACAGTTTCTCAAGCAGAATGCTGGGGGAAACGGTGTCCAAAGCCTTACTGAAGTCAAGGTAGAACACAACTACAGCCTTTCCCTCATCCACCCAACACGTCACTTTATCGTAGAAGGAGATCAGGTTCGTCACGCAGGACCTGCCTTTCATGAACCCATGCTGACTGGGCCTGATCGCCTGCTTGCCCTGCAAATGCCACATGATGACACTCAAGATAGTCTGCTCCATGAGCTTCCCTGGCACTGAGGTCAAACTAACAGGCCTATAGTTTCCCGGGTCTACCTTCCATCCCTTCTTGTAGATGTGCATCACATTTGCTAGCCACCAGTCGACTGGTCCCTCCCCTGATAGCCTGGACTGCTGATAAATGATGGAAATTGGCTTGGCCAGCTCCTCTGCCAGTTCTCACAGTACTCTCAGGTGGATCTCACCCGGCCCCATCGACTTGCATACATCTAAGTGCTGTAGCAGGTTGCCAACCATTTCCTCGTGGATTGTGAGGGCCACATCCTGCTCCCCATCCCCTTCCACCAGCTCAGGGTACTGGGTATCAAGAGAATAACTGGTCTTGCCACTAAAGACTGAGGCAAAGAAGGCATTAAGCACCTCAGCCTTTTCCTCATCTCTCGTCACTAAGTTTCCCCCTGCATCCAGTAAAGGATGGAGATTCTCCTTAGTCCTCCTTTTTGTGTTAATGTATTTATCAAAACATTTTCTGTTGTCTTTAATAGCAGTAGCCAGATCGAGCTCCAGATGAGCTTTGGCCTTTCTAATTTTGTCCCTACACATCCTTACAAGATCCTTATAATCCTTCTGAGTGGCCTGCCCTGTTTTCCAAAGATCATAAGCTCTCTTTTTTTTCCTAAGCTCTAGCCACAACTCTCTGTTCAGCCAGGCACCTCCCCTGGTAGGCTCACTAACCAGCTACATCAGGAAACTATCTTCCACACTCTCCAGAAACCTCCTAGACTGCTTTCTCTGGGCTGTGTTGTGCTTCCAGGATATATCTGGGAAGTTGAAGTCCCTCATGAGGACAAGAGCTGATAATTTCACAACTTTTGCCAGCTGCCTGTAGAATTCATCATCAGTCTCCTCATCCTGGTTTGGCGATCTGTAACAGACCCCCACCAGGATGCTTCCCTTGTTGGCCTTCCCGCCAATCCTAACCCACAGGGACTCAACCTTACCATTGGCAGACTTGGTCTCAAGTTCCACAACATCAAAACCCTCTCTAAAATAGAGAGCCACACCACCACTCCTTCTGTGCTGCCTGTCTTTTCTGAAGAGCCTATAACCAGTCATTGCAGCACTCCAGTCATGGGAGTTGCCCCACCACATTCCAGCAATAGCAACCAAGTCATAGCCTGCTGCATGATGGCTTCCAGCTCCTCCTGTTGCCAATGGTGCGTGCATTAGTGTAGATGCACTTCAGCTGGGCCATTGCTTGCTCCCCCAGCCCTGACATTGTTCTCCCTGGCACAGCTCTAATGAGCCTTATTCTCTCCCCATCCCCCTTCCTACCTAGTTTAAAGCCCTCCCAATGAGCCCTGCCAGCTCCTGCGCTAGTGTCTCTTTTCCCCTTCAAGACAGGTGGGACCCATCTGCAGTTAGCGGGCCGGGTGCTGAGTAAAGCACCCCATGGTCAAAAAAAAACAACCTGTGTTGGCACCAGCCTCTGAGCCACCTGTTTATCAGGTGAGCTTTCTGAGTCCTCTCTGTACCCCTCCCTGCCACTGTAGGGATGGAGGAAAGCACAGCCTGTACTCCCGCTCCATCTACTAATCATCCCAGTCCCCTAAAGTCCCGCTTGATAGCCTTAAGGATTCTCTCTTCAATATCATCTCTCCCAGCCTGGACTATCAAAAGAGGATAGTAGTCAGAGGGGCAAACCAGGTTAGGAAGCTTTCTGTCAATGTCCTTGACCCTGACCCAAGTAAACCAGCAGACTTCCCCATGCATTTGGTTAGGTTGACAAATAGGTCCCTCTGCTCCCCTAAGAAGGCAATCGCCTGCAACGATCACCCTTCTTTCTTAGTTGAGGCAGTCCTGGGGCATGGAGTTGACCCTCACCCTAGCCATCCTCCTGGGTAGACTGTTCACCTCATCCTCACCCACCAGTCTCTCAAGCTCCAAGGCCTCAAACCTGCTGTGTATAGGCACATAGGGTGGCAGGGCCGGTATGGAGGGGGGTTGCCAGCAGGGACCTGTTTCCCTTCCTCCTCACCTCCTAGGTCCCCTCCCTCTGTATGACAGGGCAGGGGGTCCACCATTCCTTGAGATGTCTCACCCCAGTGCCTTTCCTTCAAGCCTTGCAGAGAGTTGCCCCAAATGTCCATCTCCCGCTCGCACTCCCTGATGGCCCTCAACCTCTCCATTTCCTCCTTGACCTCTACCACCAGACTGAGCAAGTCATCCACCTGCTCAAACCTCACACACATGGTGTCTCTGCTACCCTCAGAGGGCGGCAACAGGCTCAGGCACTCCCTGCATCCAGAGACCTGAACTGCTGCATTTTTGAGCAGGCACTCAATCTGGGTGGCCTCAGACTATCTAAAAAGAGCTCTCTGCCTCATGGTGATCATGTTGGTTTGCCTATAGGAAGGCAACCGGTAGATAAGCTGTTCTCGTGAGTGGGGCAGAACACCGTGCCCAGCCTGAGCGTGCCCTGCCTACAGGAATAGCCACGCAAACTGCTACACCTCACCCAGTTTGATTGCCTGACCTGCTCATTTCCTTTCTCTAGGGGCTGCCTTTGAAAGGCTGGGGACAGGGCGCTGCTGTCTCCGCCTACACCTCATCAGCCTCCTGCATGAGGGCAGCTGGGTGCTGGGAGCTCCTTCAGCTACTTCAAGTGGCCTTGATGCTGCAAAAAAAGCCCTGCCTGCCTTGATTCCCTGCTCCACAGCACAATGTATCTGCCCCAGGTAGGCAGAGCTTTGAGAAAAGTGTAATAGCTTTCCAAAATATGGTGGCACTATCTACTTATTTTTTATGCTTTGATTTATTTATTTTTAAATGCCTGGTGCATAAGGGGCTACTATTTAGACTGACCACACATTATATGTAAATAATAAGTAGCTCTTTCCTGCTGAAACAGTGTGACCCAACATGTAATCTATATATTGGCAAACAATTAATGCCCAATTATTATAGTTTAATTCTTCATATGCTTCCTGTAAATAAACACGTCTTTCATGGTTGAATTTCATTAAAAACAAGCAAACAAACTAATTTTGATCTCCAGTTAAATCTGGTGTATTACCCTGGCATCTGACAAACTGTGTGCACAAACTCCTTCTGATAAGTAGCTTTTTAAGTGCAACTAATTTTAAACATTTGTATTTTGTAAAATCAGCTGTTTTGATTAAATTCAGCTATAGATGCTATTTATTTTATTTAATGAACCAAAAATCTTATAATGAGTTTTCATCTGTAAATAATGGCGTATATGAATGATAGTTTACTCCTACAAATATTTGGCAATACACAGGTAAAATAAATTTTGCATTAGCATTCATGCCAGTGAGCTAATTTGCTCATTATTTCCAGCGAGCAGACAGAAAGGTGTAAACACAGTCAAAGCAAGTGTAATTAAACTGAAGAATTTTGGGAAGAATATGGTATTGATACAGCTGCACTTAGGCAAAAAAATCTTGAAAGATTATTTATAAAAAGTTTATTGAATAACTTATATTCACTTAAAAAAACCAAAGGCGTACATATTCATTTGACTTCTATATCACTGTTTAATCTTTGACTTAAAGTCCAACTATAAAGAGAGGCATAAATTAGAAATTATTATAATTAGATGCTCACTATTAATGCTATAAAAATTGAAACTGTTTTTGCCAAATAAACTATCAGTTGAATATGCTTAATTCAAAAAGACCTTTCATGTTGTACAATTCTTTCCCACAAAAACAGTGAGTCACATGGAAAAGCTATCAGAGATAGAACTGAAGAATTGAAATTATTGCTGAATAGTAACTTAGAAAAAAAATATGCAAGCAAAGTAGCGATAATCACTGTAGTGATTAATATAATAGTAATTATAGATTACTATTGTTAAATAACACTGGTGTTATTTACTAAATACTATATTCTTCAGATTTATCAGATTTATAGAAATCCAAAATTCATTAATTTGAACCCCACATTTAATTGCTTAGCAAAGGAGATGAAACTTAGAAAGAAGGTCTGTGTCTGTCTAATGATTAAGAAGGGAATCTGCAAATCTTTCATCATAAAAATTACATACCATTTAAAACCTTTAAACAAAAACAAGGGTAATTGTAATACCTGTTAAAACCCGACTGATTGGGATAAATGCATATTTTTGCAAGTCTTTTTTTTTTTTAACGTAATTAAGTCTTTCTTGACCGTGACTAAGATCTACCACGACCTCTTATTCTTACAAAGCTTAATAGAATGAGAGAAAAGAAGGAGAGCAGAAAGAAAAACCTGCCCCTAGTGTTCTGTTGTTGTGTTGTTTTCTTTTGTTTTTGTTTTTTTTCCTCAGGGTGAAGTCTTAGAAGATAAGGAAAACTCTAATGCTGCAAACCCCAGTGTCATGACTGTTGGCAGAATAATGCATTGTGAGTGCTTCTGGTCACCAAGGGAGCAGATTGGCAGCTAAACAAGGGTTCTTCAGAAATGTAGTAGTCATGGAGAGACCCCACTAAATATATCAGAAACGACAGTCAGAAAAAACAGTTCAAGTTTAGATGGACCCAATGACTGGAAATAGGTGGATGCCTTCCGGTCTCCTGGCTAAAATTAATAATATTTTAATTACCTTGTTTTAAGAGGCCACCTTGGAAGAAGTCTTATGCGAGACACCAGTGTATTCAGTAGCTAGATGGAAGGACTTCTTCCTTGGGTGAAGGGGCTGTGGTTCCAAAAGGCTAGATCTGAAGCAGAGCTTTATCTGAAAAATTATGTATGAGACAGTTTATGACCTACAGACATCACTTTTTCTGGAAAGTAGCATGCAGACACATCTGTTTCTATCTGGGTAGCACAGAACAATTCCAACTCAGGAAATGACCACCAACTAATGCAGGGCATGTACCACATCACTGCATCCCATGATGAGCCTATTGTTTCTTGGGAAAGGACAGACTTACCTTCCCACTAGGCAAACCACAACTGGTTGGCAGAGTTGCTTTAATATTGAATCTCTGATGTAAAAACAACTCATCATGCACTTTTCACTCTCCAAAAATTATGCATACACCAAAAAGTCAAATATTTCTGCACGCTATGTAAATGGCATGTCAAGGGAAAGCTAATTAAGGGGATAAGGATATACCAGATTTGCTAATTATGCGTCATCATACTTGGTGTGCATTTGTGAACTGTGATCATAAACCTGTACTAGCAGCTCTGAATATTAGTAGCTGTAGTGAAAAGGACATTATTAATGTGCTGCAGAATCATGATGGGAAATGGCTTACCTGACAGAGAGTGCCATATGATGTATTTACCTGCTGATGAAATTTTTAGAATAGAATAGAGTAGTTCAGTTGGAAGGGATCTTCAAAGATCATCTAGTCTAACTGCCTGATCGCTTCAGGGCTAACCAAAAGATAAAGCAATTATCTAAATGCCTCAAACACTGACAGGCATGGAGCCTCAGCCACCTCTCAGCCTCCTGTTCCAGTGTCTGACTGTCCTCATGGTAAAGAATTTTTTCTTAATGTCCAATCTGAAGCTCTCCTGGTATAGTTTTGTTCCTATGTGTCTTTTCATTGATAACTACAGACAAGAGACTGGCACCTCCTTCTCCACTTCCCCTCCTCAGGAAGATACAGAGAGCAATGAGGCTGCCTCTCAGACTTCTCTTCTCCAGACTAGACAGCCCAAGTGCCCTCAGCCTCTCCTCACAGGACATGCCTTCCAGCCCATGTACCATCTTTGCTGCCCTCGTCTGGACACTTCCAAGTACCTTAACATCCTTTTACATTGTGGAGCCCAGAACTGCACACAATATTCAGGGTGAGGACACACCAACACTAAATAGAGTGGGAGAACCACCTCTTTTGACAGCTGGCTATGCTGTGTTTAACACACCCCAAAATGCAGTTTGCCCTCTTGGCTGATGGACTGAGTCTTACTGGGATGGAGTTAACCTTCTCTGCAGCAGCCCATACAGAGCTGTGCTCTGCTCTTATACCTAAACAGCATTGGTATCACAGCAGTGTTTTTGTCTACTGCTGAGCAATTCTGGCACAGTATGCGGACTCCTTCCAAGTCCCCCAAAAGCCAGTAGACTGGGGGTGGGCAAGAGGTGGGGAGGGAACATCATCAGCTGACCTAAACCGACCAAAGGCATATTCCACAGCATGTGGTGTCACACTCTGCAATAAAAGGTGGGGAAGTGAAGGAGGCGGGTGGGGATGTTCTCGTTATGAAGATGTCCAGCCTCCCAAACAAGCATTATGCATATTGAGACCCTGCTTCCTGGGATGTGGTCAAACGTTGCTCATTGATGGGAAGTAGAGAGTAATTTCTTTTCCCTCTGTGTACTTACTTCTGAGTGGCTTTTTTTTTTTTTTTTCTGTTCCTTTTCCCTTTAACTAAATCATTATTATCTCAAAAAAAAAAAAAAAACAAAAAAAAAACAAAGAAATAAACAAACATACAAACAAACTCCTGCGGCCTGTGGAGAGGCCCCTGGTGGAGCAGGCTGTCCCCTTGCAGCCCATGGGTCCCATGGTGGAGCAAATCTCCACACTGCAGCCCGTGGAGGACACCATGGTGGAGCAGGTAGATGTCGCCTTGAAGAGACTGCAGCCCCTGGAGAAGAGCCCACGTGGGAGCAAGAGGTCTGGGGGGAGCTGCCACCCTCGGGTGAACTGTGATGGAGCAGTTTGCTCCTGATGGATGGACCCCATGGTACAGACCCATATGGGAGCAGTTCTTGAAGAGCTGCTGCCTGTGGGAAAGCCCCACAGGCTCAGTTTGGGAAGGACGGCATCCTGTGGGAGGAACCCCACATGGAGCAGGGGCAGAGAACGACCATGAAGGAGCAGCAGAGACGAAGCGTTAGGGACCAACTACAGCCCTTTTTCCCCCATTCTCCCACGTTGCTCTGGGGGAAGAGGTGGAAGAGGGTGGATGGGAGGAAGGTGTTTTTAGATTCTTTCCTTTGTTTCTCACTTTCCTAGTTTGTTAGTAATAGGTAATAAATTGTACTAATCTATTTACACTGAGTCTGTTTGGCCCGTCACAATAATTGTTGAGTGATCTCCCTGACCTTACCTCAACCCTTGAGCCCTTTTCATCATATTTTCTCCCCTTTTGCTTTGAGGAGGGGGAATGAGAGAGTGGTTGTAGTGGAGCTCAGCTGTAAGAGCACACTGCTGACTCATATTTACTCATCCTCCAGTCTATACTTGTGTCCAGCCTTACTCCATCCCAGCTGCAGAACCTACCATTTACCTTTGTTTAATTTCATGCTGTTTCTTATCACCCAATACTCCAATTCATTTAGATCCCTCTGAAAGGCCTCTCATCCTTCCACGGAATCAACAGCACCTTCTAGTTTACTATCATCAGCAAACTTGCTGAGGATGCATTCCACTCCTGCATCTAGGTCATTGATAAAAATGTTGAACACAACTGGCCCTAGAGCTGAACCCTGGGGAATACCTAGATCAATCAGATGCCAGACAGCTGTAGCCTCATTCACTACAAACTTTTGAGCTTTACTGTTGAGCCAGTTCATCACCCAGTGTAATGTTAACCTTTTTTTTTTTGTTTTTTTTCTCTCACAGTTGGTCAAGTTCTCCAGAAGGATGCTGTGAAGGACAGCATCAAAGGCCTTACTAATACAGAAAGATTACATCCGTTGTCTTCCCTTCATCTACCAAGCAGGTGACCTTATCATAGAAGGAAATCAGATTATTTAGGGAGGACTTTCCCTTGATGAAAACATGTTGACTGTGACTGATAAGAGTTTTGTTCTTAAACTGACTTTCAGTAACCCTAAGATATCCTTCCCCACAACTTTTCCTAGGACTGAGGTTAGATGGACTCCTCCTGGGAGTTTCCTCGGTCTTTTCTCATGCCGTTTTTGTAGATGGGTATAATGCAGGCTGTCTTTCAGTCAGAACGGACCTCCCCAGATTTCAATGACTCTTGGCTAAGTCAGCTATAAAGCCCGCTAACTTCTGCAGCACTCGGGTGAATCCTTCTGAAAACTTCTAAAATGTCTTTCTCATATACAATCTAAGATCTATACATTCATTCCCATATAAGAAAGTGTGAGTGCTCCCTACACATGAGATTATTGTACCCAGACACATGCACACAATTTTCACTTAATACGCATTTTAAGGTGAATTGGAGGGTAGCGGAGAAAAGGAAACAGTCCTACTGGTAAGTTAGATTCTTTTTTTTTGTTTTCCCCATTATAGAAATGGGTCTATAATGAACACTTAATCTTCCTTTTCCCATAATCATCATAGAACAATTCCTTCAGACATTTTTAAAATTTGATTCTAGTACTTATAAAATGGACTATAATGTCCCTGAAACTATAATATTGTAATGCAGAAAACACTGATAGTTTAGTCCTTTACAGAACATCATTACTGTAGTATTTGACCACCTCAAGACTTCTTTTATATGTTTATCTATGAGGTAGTCAAGTACTTTGTCATTTTATAAATGAGAAACTGAGTTCCAGAAATAGTGTATAGCAGACGAAATGTTTGTTTCCTTATCTCAGGATTTAAAACAAATGTTTAAATGAATGTCATCCTGGAAACATTATTTGTTAGCCTTCATTTCTTCTTAGCAGTTCTTAATGTACTATTTCCAAGTAAGGTATAAATCTAAAATTTAAGTTATGCAAGGTCTTTTCCATAAATATGTTTTATCATTGCCTAGTGCAGGAGGAAAGGCCAACTCTGAAGATATAAAGACACAGAGGAAAAAAAGCACAAATTCACGACTGTATTAGTAAAACACCAGTTGCAGTAGCACTAAGCATTGGGAAGTGTCTGTGTTTGAATAGTATCCCTGGAAGTCTTTAAAAGACGTTTAGATGTAGAGCTTAGGGATATGGTTTAGTGGGGACTGCTAGTGTTAGGTCAGAGGTTGGACTCGATGATCTTGAGGTCTCTTCCAACCTAGAAATTCTTTGATTCTGTGATTCTGTATTGGGAGAGAGCTCGTAGAAAAAGGCTTGATTCAGAACATATTTCTCAAAAGCTGTAGGGAGAGAATATTACAGTGTATGATGATATTTTTACCCATTTCACAAAATCCATAGTCAGTGATAAATACTGTGCATAAAAAACATCTACTTGTTTTATCTTGTCCTACGAATATTTATACTGATGAGCTCCATCTCTACAGTTCTGCATCTTAAGATAATGTGTTTAACTGGGGGATGGGGTAGGAAAACATAGAATTTCATTCAATACTGTGTAGCCAAGTAAAGAAGACAAATGAGACCAAGTAAAAGAACCATGCAAATCTGAAGACAGGCAAGACTGCTAAATCCTAACAAAAAGACAATAGCAAGCATCTGTGCCAGAAAATTGAAGATTTCCTGAATGAGAGAAATAAAAGATGGATGGGCCACCCTGTGAGTCATCACAGGCAGGCAACAGGAACGACTGCAGACTCGTAGCTAAAATGCAAAGTGGATTTATTCTTGTTACCTCACCAAGCGGAGAATCCCCAAGCACCTGAGTAGAGGTACACAAACACAGGCACACAAGTGGGAACACAGGAACTGCTAAATAGGGTCCATGCTAGGAAATTGCAAGCCTGCTGGTTCCACCTGTTTTTATCAAGAGTTCATGCAGGCACAGTTTTTACCACCATGTTATGATTCTCACTGTGCTTCTTTGATCTTCTCTGTACCAAGGCCAGGAGCTCAAGCATATCCGATATGGCACCTCCAAGTCCACCTGTGTTATCTACGCACAGGTGTGCTACTTGTCAAACACACAGAGCACAAACAGAAGACAACTTATGTGTTTTTCTATATTGCTGCTCCCCAGACTTTACACATTCCCAGCTGCAAGGTCACTTATGTGTATTTACAATCCTCCTTGCCAATCTTCAGTTCTAATCCCATCCTCCTCACCAATCTTTGATTTTTAACCCATGCTTCCCAATAGTCCTACTGAGGCTCCAGCTTATTAGGGAAAAAAACAAAACAAAACAAACAAACAAACAAACAAAAAAACCCCTGTCATCTGAGATTCTGAGAAAACGGAAGGGCTCAGAATGTCACAAACTTTATGCTGTGATCAAGTTGGGTAGGGGCACTGCAACCGTGTCAACACAGATGCAAGTGAAGCAGGAGCCACATGGGGAAAGACAGTGGTCTGCGGTCTAAAAGTGCCTCAAAAGGTGTGAAGGCACTTGGGCAAGAGCTCAGTGCCTGTGGTGAGATGGAGGAGGTGGTATGGACTTGGAGTGCAAAGCTTTGGTCTGCAGCAGGTTAGAAAGGAACATGTTAACCTAGGGCTTTCTTTAGAGTAGGCAAGGGGTCTGAGCTACACAAAAATTATGCCATGTTACTGAGTGTAGAAACTGCTAGAAATGTCATAATAAGGGGTAAGGGCAGGGGTCACAGAAGTACCATAGATACGGAATAAAACTCCACATGATGATTGTTTTGCACTTCTAAGCAAAATATTGACTATTCAAATGAAAGAGGAAAACATAGAATGAATAGTGAAAGTCCTCTCTGTTAGAACTTCAGAATTTCTGCCCTGTGCATGGCAGGGGGGTTGGATGATCTTTAAGGTCCCTTCCAACCCAAGCCATTCTATGATTCTATGATTATTTTTAACCTGTTTATAAACTTACGTGTGTGTTTGGCAGAAGAAGACTGAATGTGATGAAGGAAAATACACACTGAGTATTTTTAGGTTCAATCCAAATTTTGTTATTTTAATTTGTTCTGAAATGCCAAACTGTAAGCATAGACTTAACAGGCTGAAACAGAAATCCAAAGCAGAAGGCAGCTGGACTATAGAAAAATATATTTAAGAAGCTCAGAAATTTTTACTTCAGTTCAAATCAAGAGTTAATCCTGTAATGTTGTCAAACTGAAGAACTGTTATGACCAAACGGTTCATGGCACTGATTGGAATGCTGGCAATTTATTGCCCCAAACTTAGGAGCACTAGTAAACCTGTGCAGTAAATAAAAAGCATACTTTTAATTATTTTATTCATACTTTTTATACTTCCAAATTTTATTTGAAGTACTGAAATCCAGTGAAAGCTTGAAATTATATTTGGAGATGTTACAGAAACTCGTTCCTCTATATGTTAAGGGATAATTTTAGATAAATACTGTTTTTATGTTGGGGGAAAAAAAAGAAGAAAGAAGAAGAAAACATTAATGTTTAATTAATTTACCATTAATTAAAAAACCTCTAATGATTTGGATTGTTAATAATTGTAAATTATTAATTTGTAAATATTAGAATACAAATGCAATCCTGGAGTGAATGTGTGACTAAAATATCCACAACAGAAAATCTTTCATTTATCAGGCCAATATCTGTACCTTAGTCATTAGAGAATATTCCCACCTATTTATCCTATGTGATTATAACACCAACCAAAAACAGTTATACACAATCAGCACATCCGTATCTAAAACTTTTCTAAATTTCATGTTTTAATTATTTTATGCATTGGACATAATTGTAACTGGGAAAATTCTGTTCATGTTGGTCTTGGAGAGAGGTCAAAAATTCATGACTGAAGAAAATCAACACCTAAGGTATAATCATCAGTTCCTTCTTTCAGTGGAGTTTCTGTTTATCTTTTTCTGTTCAGCGAACTTTCTGTTCATCTTTGAGATACTGTGGTACAGAAACTATAACAGAGATACTACACTGTACTGTAAAACCGTTCTCTTGTGCTCAGATGTATAATAGTTTTACACCATAAAGAAATGCTATACTGTAGCATAAATCCTGCATATTTTCTATATTGTTTACATCATTATATTCATTGTAATATGTGATGCAAATGTATAGAAAATTTGAGGCAAGAGCAGTGAATCCATTTACACCGAGTATTCAGACATTTAAAACATAGCTACTTATTTTAAGATTCTGTTGTGTTGCTATCAAGATCACTTAATGTTTGACTGTGCCTGAGGATTTTAAGAGGTCTAATTCTTTTCTCTTTCGCAGTCTGAGAAAAAAATGAATGCGGAGTATGAGATCACACTGATGGGATCACACTTCATCACCTATCTGAATGTAGAAGTGAAGTAGAAACAAGACCTTGCTACCTCAGGTTGCCCTGTAACCACCTGCTAACCACTCTAACCTGGCATCATAGAATCATAGAATCACTGAATCATTTGCATTAGAAAAGACCTCTAAGATCATCAAGTCCAACCATTAATCTGACACTGCCAAGTCTACCACTAAACTACGTCCCTAAGAACCACATCTTTTGCATACCTCCAGGGAGGGTGATGACCACTTCTCTGGACAGCCAGTTCCAATGCGTCACAACGCTTTCAGTGAATAAATTTTCCCTAATATCCAGTCTAATCCTCCCTTGGAGCAACTTGAAGTCATTTCCTTTTGTCCTATTGCTTGTTGCTTGAGAGAAGAGACTGACCCTCACCCCACTACAATTTCCTTTGAGGTAGCTGTAGAGAACAATAAGATCTTCCCTGAGACTTATTTTCTCTAGGCTAAGTAACCCCATCCCACTTCCCTCAACCACTCCTCATAAAACTTGTTCTCTAGATCATTCAGCAGCTTTGTTGCCCTTCTTTTGACCAGCACCTTGATGTCCTTCTTGCAGTGGGGGGCCCAAAACTGAACATGGTATTCGAGCTGCAGTTTCACCATAGTTGAATACAGAGGGACAACTGCTTCCCTAGTTTTGCTGACCATATTATTTCTGATACAATCCAGGATGCTGCTGGCCTTCTTGGCCTCCTGAGAACACTGCTGGCTCATATTCAGCTGCCTATTGACCAATACTTGCAGGTCCCTTTTGTGGTGGTTTTACCTTGTTGGCCAGCTGAACTCCACCAAAATCACGCTCTCACTCCCCCTCCTCAAAGAAAAAGGGGGAAAAATATGATGGAAATGGCTCAAGTGTTGAGATAAGGACAGGAAGATCACTCAACAATAATTGTTATGTGTAAAATCAACTCAGCATAGGAAAGTAATATAATTTATTGCCTATCACTATCAGACTAGAACACAGAGAAAATAAAAGCAAACTAAAAACACCCTCCCCCACCATCCACCCTCTTCTACCTCCTCCCCCTGAGCAGTGCAGAGGAATGGGGTGTGGGCTCTACAGTCAGTCGCTAATGCTTTCTCTCTGCTGCTCTTTCATGGTCAGCCTCCACCCCTGCTCCACATGGGATCCCTCCCACAGGATGCTGTCTTTCCTGAACTGATCCTACTTGGGCTTCCCACAGGCAGCAGCTCTTGAAGAAATGCTCCAACATGGGTCTGTACCATAGGGTCCATCCCCAGGAGAAAACTGCTCCAGCACGGGTCCCCCACGGGTGGCAGCTCCCCTCAGACCCGCTGCTCCTGTGCGGGCTCCTCTCCATGGGCCGCAGCCTCCTTTAGGTCAGATCCACCTGCTCCAATGGGGGCTTCTGCACAGAATGCACTGCGGAGATCTGGTCTGCCGTGGTACACCATGGGCTGCAGAGGGACAGCCCGCTCCACCAGTGGCCTCTCCACAGGCTGCTGGTGAACTGCTGCTCCATTGCCTGGACCACCTCCTGCCCTCCTTCTGTGCTGATCTTGGTATCTGCAGGGCTTTTTCTCACTCTTCACTCTCCCAGCTGGTGTCATGCAACAGTTGTTTTGATTTCTTAAATCTGGTCACACAGAGGTGCAACCAGCATTGATCCTTGTCTTGGCTCTTGCCAGCAACAGGTCTCTTTTGAATCCATCTGGAGCTGGCCCTTATCTGACTTGGGACAGCTGCTGGTCTCTTGTCACAGAGGCCACCCCTGCAATCCCCTGCTACCAAACCTTGCCACGTAAACTCAATACAACTTTCCACTGGGCAGCTTTCAAGTCACTCTTCCCTCAGCCTTTACCTTTGCATGGGGTTGTTGTGACCCAATTGCAGGACCTGGCACATAGCCTTGAAATGCTACAGAGAAAGGTGTCGGAATTAAATCCTGATGGATGATGAAAGTAGGGATAAAGTGTTTTTTTGTTGTTGTTGTTTGTTTGTTTGTTTTTTATGACTAGGGCAACAAAGATCTGTGAGAAGTGTGTACTGGGATGTAAGCTGAACCAGGGTAAGTTTAGGTTGGATATTAGGAAAAATTTCTTCACTGAAAGGGTTGTAAAGTATTGGAACAGGCTGCCCAGGGAAGTAATTGAATCACCATCCCTGAAGGTATTCAAAAAACACGTAGATGTAATTCTTGGTGACATGGTTTTATGGTGGACTTGACAGTGCCAGGTTAAAGGTTGGACCAGGTCTTTTCCAACCTCAGTACTTCTATGACTATCTCACTAAAATCAGTCATACTAATTTAAAGATACTGCAGAAACAGAGACATGGAGCATATTTTGAACGAAAACTTGAACTCCCAAGGTTTGATACCAATGAATGAAATTTAAGTGAGACAGAATGGATATCTATGGATTTATATCCAATGCAAGACTCAAATGAGTCTTCTCATCACAATTTGAGGATCACAACCATCCTTTAACATGTTTGTGCTACTTCATTTTTATGGTGGTTTGACCTCGCCTGGCAAGTAAGACCCCACCCAGCTGCTTACTCACTTCCTCCAGCAGCAAGGCAGGGGAGAGAATCAAAAGGGAAGAAGGGAAAATCCTTGTCTTGATGCTAAAGACAGTTAATAAGTGAATAAAAGCAAAATAAAACGTTCATTCATTACTTCCTGTGGACAGGCAGATGTTCAGCCATTTCCCAGAAAGTGGGGCTTTGGCACACATAACAGTTGCTTGGGAAGACAAACAGCATAAGGACAAATGTTCTTTCTTTCTCCTCATCCTTGAACTTTTATGGTGAGCATGTCGGATGGTACAAGATATCCTTTTGGTCAGTATGGGTCGGTTGTCCTGCCTGTGTCCCCTCCCAGCTTCTTGTGCACCTCCAGCATACCTAATACGGGGACATAGTGGGAGAAAGAAGAGTTCTTGATTCTGTGTTCAGCAATAAGACATTGGTGTCTTAATGTGCTGATGTCCCATTGACATCAGCACAGTTTTAGTCACAAATTCAAAACACAGCACCATAAGGGCTACTATGAAGAAAATTAATTCCATCCCAGTACAAAAACAGTACAATTTGTTAAACAGTGTTGTAAAGTGCTCTGGGATTAGTATAATTCACGTATAAGCTCAAATCTTTGAAAAATACACGTTTTCAGTAAATTAAAATAATTCTTGTAAATTTGTGTCTTTTTAACATTGCAGTAGCTTCAGAAATGTGTCAGGATCCTCGGAGAATACTAAGAGATCAGAAATTAAGTTAACTATGCAGATTTCTTAAATTTCATTACATCCTTGGCTTGGCATGTCACCATGCTAACAAGACAGGATATACTAGTACTATCAACCTTATTTTGATTAATTTATGGAAAAAAGGTATGATCCCTTAATGACTAATGGAAGGGTTAATGTACTGCCTAGAAGTGATAAAACTGTTGTCATGCAACTCTGAAAGACACTGTTTATTTTAATCTGAAAGTCAAGTCTATGATATGTCTTCTACTGTATAACAAAATAATGTTTTTGAATTACGTGCAGTTTCACAAAATTTATCTTCTTCCTTGATTTCTTCCCTGTTCTTTTACCTCATATGTTTTTTCTCCTTTGATAAATCTACCAGGAAAAAGCTTACAAGATTTTGTAAGAAACTTCTGTAGTGATAATGACTCCATTTGAAAAAGACTGCAGTTTGGTATTAAAGGTTTATAAAGAATTAAATCTTAAAATATATATTTATGTAAATACATACATATATATATATATTAATGCAACTTTGCAACTTTCTTGGAATTTCTGAACTACAGAATTTTCACTCTTTTTATAAATGCTCAGTAATGTTGATACCAGAACTACTGGTGTCATTGAACCTGAAGAGTTAATAGGACTCTGTGAGCTTGTCAGCTACTATGAGAGATGCAGTCTAGACAGATGTCTAAGAGAGAGATGTGTGGGATGGAGACTAAAGGGGACTGAATTGACATTCTGAGATAGAGTTCATCAGATTACTCAAGCTCTTCTTTTCTTTTCCTCTATTTTTGTCTGTCTTTACCCCTAAACTAATTCCAGTTTGACTAAAAGCAAGTTTGATTTTAACTACACAGAAGATAGTTATATCCTTTGACTCAATCTCCTTTCAAAAGCTGAAGAAATACGCCTTTCCAGCAAAGTACTCAAGGTTTTGAAAATATTTCACATCTACAATGCTGCATCATTATCAACATAATATATTATTTTACTGTAGAATAACAAGCCACATTGTACATTATTTAAGCCTGTGATTTTATTATTATTATTTTTTTAATTTTATAGGCAGACATGCAGCAACATATTTTGGCCACTTGGATATGTTTTATTTGTTCTCTACTGAAATAATCTTCTACCAATTGTCAGAGATGAAAAAAAAACTGTGAATACCAACAGAAAGCACATAATTGCATATATATGTATTTTGAGGGGATGAATATCCAAACATAAACAGAAGCCTGCCACTTGCAGAACTGAAGAAATTTCAGGGTTCTGTGTCATGGAGCCAGAAGCAGGCTACAATAAGTACCAAGTATACAGTACAAATTCTAGGTTCTGCTTCTTATACATGTACAAGGATCTACTAACATTAACGTTCAAAGCCTGACAGACACAGTCCTCCGTGGACTTCCACTCCATGGAATTTGTGTCAATAGAGAGCTTAAAGGGAAATGTATTTGTAGGCTTTTCCTTGAAGTCTCTGATATCTGGGGGGTTTCAGAATAACTGCTATTATTATTTAACTATTATATAAAATAGTTATTAGACTATTGCATGGGACACTACGCAAGCCTCTGATACCTGGCCAGGAGATTAAGGAGATGGGGAAAGCTGAAGAACAACTAAAAGACAAAGCTTGCAGGGGACGCTGCACAAGTCTCTGACATACAGCCAAGTTGGACAAAGGAGAAGGACAAGAGGAAGGAAGACTATGAGCCTTCAGCACGAGAGACCCCCAGAGGGACCACCAGAGACTGATACGCATGCTCCAGTAGGAGGGTTTGGATTCCGGAAACTAATTATAATAACCCTGTTTTTTTTAGAAGTAGTAATGAATATGTATTAGCCTAGGAGCATAAAAATCAGCTGCTTGATGTAACTGGTGTGCATCTTGGTGGAGCAGAGACTCCCGGCGCACCCAGTGCTGTTTGCTTACCTCTATTCTTTAATAAATTGTAAACTTTGATTATAGTCCTATTTTGAAGACTGAGCAATTTATTACATTACTAACACTATCTCCTCATCTAGCTTTAACACCTGAGACATTTCTAGTAAGGAAACTAGATCTTCAGTGGGTACATCTGCATCACAGATCACAACAGCTGTTAAATAGGGTGAAATTGTTGTTACTGCCACCTCCAGATATATTCCTTCCAAGGCTTGAGCTTGCTAGGCTGGAACACTTCAGGTACAGCTTCAACAACAGTGTAAACAGTGCAGCGTGCACAGTACTCATATCCTTATTTTGGTGTTTTAATCTTAACGTGAAAAAAAGAAGTTCATTGTTGTTTTTTGTTTGTATTTGCAGCTCAAGCCTAAAAAAAAAAAAGGCATACAGTATTCTCAAGCAAAAGTGAAACGTGGAAATTCATGGTGAGTTTTGGGTCCCAGAAGACTTCTCATTCTAAATTTTATACCTGTTTCTTCACATAGCCTGTTCTCAAATTAAACTGCAGCTCACATAATAAACTCTTCTAGGATACTGCAAGTGTGACCCAAGACATTCTGTTTCCCAACAGCTAAATAAAACAATGACTGCAATGATCATTTCCACCTGACTCTGCTGTCTCTGGCACCAAATGATTTAGTTTAAAGTCACTAATCCAGCACATATTGATTGAAAGTGAAGTGCCATCACACTTACCTAGCTCATTTCGCCAGAACAGCAGTGCCCATTGTCTGTAGAGATTCATGTCAGAATTTGATTTTGACCCTAAAGCTGCCTGTAGCCTTAATGTTCAGAATGACAGACATAAATTATCGGTACTTTATAACATCCAATAGTAGCATAAGCAAATGGGGAATATGAAAGTTAAAATATTTAAATATCTAATTACAACCCATAATTTAACTATATGAACATGGGTTTTATGCTGGCATAACTTCTGAAATGAAGGGCTATTATATTCCAACTACATCTGGATATTGAATACAGGTGTGGCTATGAAGAAGGCAAGCTTCTCTGCTACATGCTGTACTCACTTGGGAAAATGAGTGATTGCATAAGCTTGATTTTCTTCTTTTATGTGTGGCCAAAGGGACTAAGCTAATGTAAGCTCTGAAAGGATAAGTGAAAGGGATATAATAGCGTAGACCTTTTTCTACAAAATATTTAGAAATTCATTTCTCATGCTAGGTACCTAAACAGCTTTTTGAATCAGACTGTACCACTGATACAACACTACAAATTAGACCCTGGCCTCTTTTCCAAAACTCATCATTTTTTAAATTTCAAAAATCAGATTCAGATTAGTTATTTGGTTTCTATTTAAAATAAAAACATAAGAAAATAAAATGCTAGTGAGACAGCTTTTCAGATTAAATTGGGTTTAACAACCTAATACTGTGAACAGTTCCAAGTGCTTGTCTTAGTCAGAATCCCTTCACTCATGTGCAGTTATGTGGAAATGTACATGTACATGAAAAGTAAAGGTGTAAATGGACTATGTCTCGGTCAAAACTGTACTATATTACTTAAGCTGCTTCTGATGATATGGAAACTGGATTGAAGTCTATAATTCAAAATTCTAGAGAATTACTAGGCAACAGACTATGATTTAGTTGGTCAAAGAGCCATAAAATCTTACTTCAGAAAGGCAACATTTTAAAGAGTGACATAATAAATTTTATAATGAAAAAATGGTTCCACAACCACATTTTTGTCTCGTTTTCTGCCATTTAAAAGCTATTGATATTATTATTTATTTATTTTTATGTACATTTTTTTAAAAGCACCACAGAGAAGGTTCTTGATTGACAATTTCCTTCATTTTTTAAAGTGATAATAAATACGATGTTGAGTAGTGGAAAAGACTAACTTTTATATGAGGCATTTGTGTGTGATAACTTTGAGTTTTAGAACAGTTAACTGGACGCTGGTCCTGCAAAACTAAATACATAGAGGTTACATAATAAATAAATACATAGCTATTTATTACATATTGTCCTACTACATAATGTCCTACCAGGCCTCAGTAATCAAGTACAATGAGGTAAGGAAAAATAAGCAATCAGCTAAACAGTATTGAATAACTACAAGATTACACATAAATGTAATATATAATAAATTATAACAAATATATAATAAAATATAACAAATATATATTAATATAAATAATAACAGGTCCTCAAGAATTCACATAGTTCTGTAATAATCATGCAAGACAGAGATAAGTGAACTGGTGGCAATTACATGACTACCAAGAGGGCATTCTTGACTTAATCAGCCCTAGCAAAAGAAAAAATGAAAAAAGCAAAATGAAGCACATTGCAAGCATGCAGATTTAATATTTAAGCCATCATATGGAAGAATTCAAAAATGACAAATTAGGAGACGAGCTTTCTTGTTCTGAACTGTCTTCCATTGGATTAAGAACTATGATCTGGGAAACAAAAATGAGGTTCAGAAACAGGCTTACTTTGTGAAAAAAAAAATCTGAAACAAAACAAAAGTGAAAGTATTTCAACAAAACAGGCTGTGAGGAAGACTCACTAAAATTTAGCAACTTTTATGTTTCACAGCTCACTAGGGAAACAAGAGTTTGGCATTCAAATGTGAGTTCTGCATCAGAGCAAGAATTGAAATACAGGTATTTTATATTCCAGATATTTTATTTAACTTTTATATACGTATATATATTTGCTGATTCTTATAAACCTGAAAATAAAGACTTGATGCTACAGACATGAAGCTCTTATACTTACAAAATGAAATCTAGGCAGAAGATTGTTTGTACCAATCAAAAACGAATGTGTTGACAGGATGGTATTAAAAAGCTGAAAAATTTCACTCCATCAAAGTAAACTCTAAACCTGCTTTTACTTTTATAAATCACACATACAAATTTGTTCAAGTAACTGGTGGTAATTTCTACACCAAAACCAATATCAATTGTTTTATATCAATATCAATCTACACAATATCAAATTACAAAATTTACCATGAAGGTTGCAACTATATCCTCTGCACATTACTATCAAGACACTGAGACTAGCATTATAATGTGTGTTTGGATTCTACATGGGCATGAGAAACGCTAATGTATTAGATATTCAAAGAAAAGCTCATTAATGTTTTCTTGATTTTGAGAAGACTGTTGGTAAAATCCAATATATCAATATTGGATATATCAATACTGATACAATACCGGATATATTAAGACTGATACATATTTTTGAATATGTAATGGTGACATGAAATATGCAGCTAATATAAAAATGTACCTTATGAGAAAATAGCAATACAAACAGATTGTGAAGCTGCTAAACAGTGTGACATCAAGAGAGATATATGCCAAGGCTGCATACTTTATCTCTGTAACTATTCACAGATGCAGAAAGTATATCAATCTGCAGAACAATCAAGAACATTGTAAATGAGACATTTGAATAAATGAAGTGAATATTAACAACACTGTGCTGTTGACTTTGTCTGAATATCATTGACTGGACCAGAATTCAGGAATTTGCCGTGAACAGTATCAGCAAGAATTAAAAAAAAGTTTAGGAAACCATGGCAACCACATGGGGGGGGGGGGGGGGGGAAAACAACACCCTCGATCAAAATCAGAATAGAAAATCACACATCTTGCTGGACAAACTAAATTCATCTCTCTTCTCAAGGAATTTTATAACAGATGGGAAATAAGAAAAACAAAACTTCAAAAGCACAAGAAAAATGAATTGTTGGATTGCAAAAGTCTCTACTTTAGAAAATTTCATTTCCACATCCACTTAAGATTACAGTTGACCTTCTTGTACACTTGTGAAGACAGGAACCAGACAGAGATAAATATGAACATTTGAAGGTTCTTCTAACTGTTGTGTTCCCTAGACACCTGTATTGAAAATAAATATGTGTGGAAAGCCAAAATGAAAGCTTTGATTCTGGAGAGCTATGTATCACTAAGAATCTAAACATCTTATAATTTTCCTTACCTTTCCTATAAGCTTTCCTATAAGTTCTCTTTTCCATAAGCACTACTGACGTTATTGCCTTTACTTGTCATCCACCTCTTCTCCTTGGGTGGTATCAGCGTTTCTTTCAAATTGTTTCATCAGTTAATACAATCAGATTAAGCTCAACAGTTGTACTCAGTTTGTACATAGTTTAAGATTACCGATTCAGCTTTAGACCTGAAGAAAGCCTGTGTGTTCTACAGCCTACACTGTTTTCCCAGCTACTTCAATTGTTATAAAAAATATAATCTTGCACTAAAAATTAACTTTGCAAATCAACCAGTTAATCAAGTAAGCAAGCAAACAAAAACACCGTTCTTTCTTGATGCAGAATTCCTTAAAAGCAGGGACAAGGTAGTTCTGTTGTTCAGTAGGATGTGAAAAGATTTTGAGGTCACACATGTCTGGAGAGCAGCTACCTCCTCTCACATTTTAGCATTAGGTTAAGAAAGAAAAAAAAACATGTAATATGTAGATAAATGATTTTTCATCTTATTCACTCTCTATGTACATAATGATTCTGCAAATGATTCGTGACTGCTGCCTGAATCTGTGGCCTCAGAGGCTCAAGGGAGAAAAAAAAAAAAAGAGAGAAAGACCTGGGACAAGCACTAATGTTCCCCGTTTCCATAAAGCCACTGTAACTTTCATGAATTAAGTAGATACACCTCTCAAATCCAGATAATGATGTGCACCTACTGCAGAGTTTAAAAGTACACAAACACAAAATCAGATATACTTAAAAAAAAAAAAAAAAAAGTACTGTTTATTTCTGAGCACAAATTGACTCTGGATGAATTTTGTAGACATTCTGAGTAAAAACAGACCATGACACTGGTGGTTTTAACCATCTGGGCAGCTGAGCTCCACCACAGCTACTCTCTCACTCCCCCTCCTCAAAGGTAATGGGGAAAAAATACGATGAAAAGGGTTCAAGGGTTGAGATAAGGACATGGAGATCAGTCACCAATTATTGTCACAAGGAAAACAGACTCAGTGCAGGGAGATTAATCTAATTTATTGTCTACTAATAACAGACTAGAATGGTGAAAAAAAATATAAGCGTACTACAGACACCTTCTCACCATCCACCCTATTCTATCTCCTCCCCCCTGAGTGGTGCAGGGGAATTGGGAATGGGGGCTGCGGTCAGTCCCTGACGCTTTACCTCTGCCACTCCTTCTCGGTCTCTCCCTGACCCTGCTCCCCTGGGGTCCCTCCCACGGGATGCTGTCCTTCCTGAACTGAGCCTGCAGGGGCTGCCCACAGGCAGCAGCTCTTCAAAAGCTGCTCCCACACGGCTCCGTACCATGGGGTCCATCCCCAGGAGAAAACTGCTCCAGCACGGGTCCCCCACGGGTGGGCGGCAGCTTCTCCCAGACCTCCTGCTCCTGCGTGGGCTCCTCTCCACGGGCTGCAGCTCTGGCCCGGGGCCTGCTCCTGTGGGGGCTCTCCATGGGCCACAGACTCCTCCAGACCACATCCACCTGCTCCACCAGGGGCTCCTCCAGGGGCTGCAGCATGGAGATCTGCTCTGCCATGGGACCCATGGGCTGCAGGGGGACAGCCTGCTCCACCAGGGGCCTCTCCAGAGGCCACAGGGGAACTTCTGCTGTGCGCCTGGAGCACCTCCTGCCTCCTGATCCCAATGATTACTGGATCATTCTTGTGGTTTCTGTTCTATAGTAGGGACTGACTGAGAAGATTTTTTTATTTTTTTTCCCCATTTTTTAGAATTTCACAGACTGTAACTGGATCATTTTCTATACCCTTTATGGCAATAGAAAAGATAGCATTCATAATACTTCTACAAGTGTGTGCTGTGAAAGCAGCTAAAAGTATGTATATCAGCAATTTCTTAACTCTGGGGACAACAATGTCAGTAAATATTTTAAAAGTATACTGTATTAAAGCAATGATTGTTGATTGTCCAGTAAAAGATGGTCTTTTTTTTTTTTTTTTTTTTTTTTTTTTTTTTTCCCACAGAATAATAGTAGTCAGAGCAAATTCTGCACTGTAAAATACAAGTGGAGAAAAATAGAGGAAAAATTTGTATTAGGATGTTTTAAAGCTCATTGTGATTGTGTTATGGACAGATGGAGGCCTTCTGGCCTTAATGGCAACATTATAAAAAAAGGGAGGTCAGACTCTTGTAGTTGTACAGATGTGTTGGGAGTGTGGGTTTTCTTCTTGCAATGGACAAGCTCTCATTCTAATGGTCTTAGTTCCACTGAACAGAAAATTCTCTTGTAAGCTGTTCTTTTGGCAATTGTATAGGCAAACTTTAAAAGGTTGTATTAATAGGTGTGAATAAACATAGCAGAAAGTAACTCTTAGTGACCTAGCTGTAGTCTAGGGGAAAGCATTCATTCATGTTTTTGGAAACATGAATGGTTCAGTTTTGGCCTTTTAAATTTTTTTTTTCTTTGGGGAAAAAAAAAAAAAAAAACGGTATTGAGGTTAAATATGGAATACTAAATATATATATATATTTTTTTGGTATCTTAATGTCACTTGCTAAGGCTAAATTTAAATATGGAATCTCTCAAAATTGTGTTTAAATAGAAGGGTTTTAAAAAAAGCTTAAAAGACATTATGATGCAAAGAACACTGTTAAATGAGGTATGATAAAAATTATTCAAATTCATAGAGAATGTACTTTTTACATTTATTTATTTATTTATTTATTTATTATGTTGAAATATTTCTGTCTCAGTTGTACTCCTCTGGGATATTACTCTTGTCATTTGTACCCTCTGTCCTTCTACTGATAACCTTAGCAAAATGGTTTGTTAGAAACCATGAGCATCTTTGCTGCAGATCTGTGACCTGGTATTTGAAATCTTTCACTTAAAGCAGAATTTGAACCTCTCTTCTTAAGAGCCACTGATTCAAAAATGGTGTGGTGTTTGGTTTTGTTTGTTTGTTTTGCTTTTATTTGCTTTTTTTTTTTTTTAATGAAAAGCAATTTTCCAATCAATACACCCCAAATGAGAGTTCTATACCTGCCTTCACAATGCTAAGCCTCCTGTCTGATGCTGTCACAGACATCTCTCCTCCTTTCTATTTGATATTTAGCCTATTGGGCTGGTTTAGCTGGGATAAAATTGATTTTCTTTGTAGTAGGTGGTATGGTGCTGTGTTTTTGATTTGTGATGAAAATAGTGTTGGTAACACATTAATGTTTTAGTTGTTTTTGAGCAGTGTTTACACAGAGTCAAGATCTTGCTTCTCACACTGCCCGGACAGTGAGCAGGCTGAGGGTAACCAAGAAACTGAGAGGGGACATAGCCAGGAGAGCTAACCCAGGCTGGCCAAAGGGTTTCACACCATGTGGCATCATGCTCAGTAATGAAAGCTGGGGGAAGGAAGAAGAGGGCATGCTTGAAGTGATGGCATTTGTCTTCCCTAGGAACCATTATGTTTTATGGGCCCTGCTTTCCTGAAAGTGGCTGAATATCTTCCTGCTGATGGGAGGTAGTGAATGATTTTCTTGTTTATCTTGCTTGTGCAAACATTTATTTATTTTTTTTTCTCCCTCCCTAATAAACTGCCTTTACATGAACCCATTAGTTTTCTTTTATCTTTTTGATTCTTTTCCCCATCCCACTCAGGGAGAGTGAGTGAGTGAGTGAGTGAGTGAGCGAGCGAGCGAGGGAGTGTATGGGACTTAGCTGTCTTCCGGGGTTAAAACACAGCACCTCTATATAACTACGACTTTATAAGAATACGGACCCTTTTAAAATTCTCATATTCACCATTTTATTTTCTTGTTAATCTATGTAGCTCTACTCAGCTCATGTTAAAAAAATAAAATCAGGACTCTATTCAAATTAAAGTTCAGAATAAAATCTTTAAATGACTTAAAGGTTATTATTACTGTATTCATACAGTCCCCAAACCTTTCTTTGCAGTGATTGCCAAACAGCTTGTGTTTATTAGGATGAAAATTCTTCAGGGAAGAGTTTATAACTTAAGTACAACTGTGTCTAAGGAGACTGGCACAGACATAACTGTCCGTAGCCTTCAGGTTTCCATAAAAATTCAATCAATTAATACTGATTGTAACTACCCTTACTCTAATTTGTAGTTAGACACAGACAGAGCTAGTGTGAATAGCAGTTCAAAGCAGTTCACTGGAGACAGAAGACAATCAACTGAGTTTATCAACATGGAGTGTCTGGGAGCCACAGTTTTCCAGTTTTTGTAGGTCCCAATCAAACTTTAAGCTTTGTTTGTCTGTATGGTTACAAGCACAGTTTTATTTAAATTAGCCTACTTTGTTGAAACTGTAAGATCTGAGAAATGTTGTCTTCTCTTTTTGCTAAAGCTAGATGGAGAATATTGCTTGCATGAACAGCAGTTTTTATTAATGATTCAGATAAAGATCAGCATCATTAGATTGAAAAGTACAGCTGTCTTCATCTTACTGAAGAAATAAGGGGGAAATGATTATTAAGGCTATTTTAGATACAGTACACTGAAATTAAAAAATATACTATTGCAAAGTCAGATACAAATCAGTGCTTTAGTATTAAACAATTTTAATCCAAACATCTACAGTTGAACACAATTATTGCTCCATTATGGAAAGTGTTCAATGTATGCAATGAATAGATTGGCTTCATACAGAATGAATCAAGAAATGAAATTTGAGCATGAGAGAAAATAATCTTGCTCCAAATTAAAACAGCTATTCCAAGTACTTTGCAAAACCAAGACATCTGCAGTGGACTTTTTTCTCCTCTATAGTGAGATAAATGAGACAGTTAAAAAAGTTGCCAAGTACAGGTGGACAAAATCAGTAACAACTATGAGAAACCTATTACTAGTTCTAATTCTGTAGTATAATTCCAACTTTTTCAGTTTCTAAAAGGTTATTTTTTTAGGTTCTGGTCACCTTCTCTTTTAATGGTGCACACTGTAAAGAAATACTCCATAGTCTCCAAGAGTAGACCCAAAACCTAGGAAGGAGAACTTCAGTGCTCTTATGTGTAATAAGTGAGCAATTCTTTCTGTAGTACAGCTATCTTTGCAATAGAAACCTGTGAAAAAAAAAACATGAATGATTTTTAATTGTGATGTTGGTACTGGTATTCCACTTTTATTTGCATATCATGTTTTACAACCTGATGTTTCCTTTTCCTCATATTTCTGAAATTTATGGGAATGAAATATGATTCTGGTCTGTTCCTAAATACAGGTAACTCCTGAATTTATGTTTAAACATCTATTTTAAAGCCTGCTAATGTAATAACCAAACAACTCTTAATGGGCATATGGAAAAAAATAGCAAAAAACACTTACAAAATTAGTTAACAAAACTTTCTAACCCAGGTACTATTTTTATGAGCATTTTTCAGGCATGAGGTGGAGAGACAAAGGACCAGAAATTCTCAAATGATCAGAAGTACATTATGTTCTGCAAATGAATCTTTCTAGAGATTCTTTATAATAATTACTAGAAAATGTTATTTTTTAAATGTTAGAAAAAGTCTATGAAATATGTATTGGACAATGAGGTATAGTTGTTGGAACATGCCTTGGTTTGTGGTTATTATTATTTATTAATTTTAGGAGTAAGGCATTTTATAAACTTGTGACAGCATCATACTTGATCCATTCATAATCTGATTTAAAATTTCCCTTTTTTTTTTTTTTTTTTCCCTTGGGCCAGGGCAGGGAGTAGATCATGAACTAAAACCTTCATTCTCCACATAATATTTCTAAATCTGCCCTTTTCTGCAGGACACAAATTCTGGAATGCTCTCTATATTAGAATTACAACAGTAAGAGCAAAGAAAAGAATGGACACACATAACATTGCTGCTGTGCTGACAGTATTAAGATTTGTATAATTGTGTATTTGTATAATTATTTGTATAATGTAGTCCATAGACAAAATAAGTCCTAAATAAAAACGTAACAGCAAGAATTACTCAAATGTATAGACAAAAATATCTTGAGATGAAGTTTGAGTACTTTAGTTCCAAAGTTAGTTGACCCAACAAAAGCTATTTTTAATGTAGGATGAAGAACTCTTCATTTCATGTTCTTTAAGCCACTAAAAAATAATTTAGGCAATTCCTCACCTCTTAATTTATCTGTCACATTAAGATTAAATAGATGGGTGAATCTGTCCTTAAAAGAAGCAAACATTAAAAACAAATATTTTTTTTTATTCAATTATCATTTTTTCTTATAGCATTAGGGAGTAAGAAAGAGACAAAGGTAAAGTTTAGAAACAGTTATGGCCTCAGTCTATGTTTGTAACACAAACATATGTTGCATATATTTATATGTATTATATTGGCTTTTGTACTCAAAATATCTGTTGTTGAAACATTGGTGTATATAGGATTTCACCTTTGTCAGGGCACAATGCTGCAGAAAATGTCAAATCTGTATGTAGCACTACTGCAAAATATGGGCTAGGCTTTCTCTTTGTAAGGGACAAAGGCTTTGATATCAAAAACAAATATTCCAAGATCATGCAAGGAACATGATGACCAATGTCATCACTCATTAATTTCAGAGGAAAAGACTCAGCAATTAGACTCTTTGTATGACCTTTTGCATCACAACTCTCTACTGCTTTGTGATAGATGAAATTTTGCAAAGGCGCTGAAAAGACAAAGAAAGATTGAAAATATTAGAAATCTTCAGTACATCTGTTCCTATTTCCTGTCCGATTGCCTACAGAGACTCAGTTAATCATACCCCTTGTGATTCATTCCCACTACACCAATTTAAGAGCAAAAAAGGTACTGCCAGATAAGCGTATCAATGCAGAGTTTAATTAAGTCATAAATTATAGCTTGAGTTTCTGATTTTAACCTCAGTCTTTTTTCCTCAGACTTCAGAGATATTGTATCTCATTTTTTAATGATGCAATGATGACATGTGATTGATTTTCTATTGTGACTTACTTATTGAATATATAAAATGGGAATTAGCTTCTGCGTCCAGGGTCAGATCTATTTTGGAAGGACACATTTGTCAGAGAGCATCTCTGCTGCTTGACAGTCTGTGGGTTGGACTACTAGCAAAATGAAATATATGGAATACTTCAGTCTAATGTCCAGCCCTCTACTGAAAAGGGAGAGAGGGAAAAACATCAGTTGCACAATAGGAAAGTAGAAAAGTGAGTGTGAAAGATGGAGATCTGTAGGCATTCAGAAGATGGGGAAGTATTTTAAGCAGTTTCCTGAAATCACTAGGGAGTTAAAGAAGAGAAGGATGGTTGGATGTGTGGATGGGTGAATGGAAAGTATATGTGCCAGCACTTTTTTTTTTTTTTTTTTTTTTTTTTTTAATGAATTTGACCATTTTTAAGCCTCTTTGTGTCTTTCCAGAGAAAATAGATAGCATGAAAAATCTTTGAATTACTGCATCTGCATGATAAAGTTTAGTCAGCAAAACAATAATAAGCATGATACAACAGTGAGAAGTGGTATCTCTCAGGGGTCCATATTGGTACTAGTTTTATTTAATATCATTATTAATGAAATAAAAAGCATTGAGTAAACCATCAGTGAGTTTGTGGATGACACCAAGCTGAATGGTACAGTTGATACACTAGAGGGAAGGGATGACATCCAGAGGGACCTGGACAGGCTTGAGAGGTGGTGGGCCCCTGTGAACCTCGTAAAATTCAAGAAGGTCAAGTGCAAAGTGTTCACAGAATCACAGAATTTCTAGGTTGGAAGAGACCTCAAGATCATCGAGTCCAACCTCTGACCTAACACTAACAGTCCCCACTAAATCATATCCCTAAGCTCTACATCTAAATGTCTTTTAAAGACTTCCAGGGATGGTGACTCCACCACTTCCCTAGGCAGCCTGTTCCAATGTCTAACAACCCTTTTGGTAAATAAGTTCTTCCTAAGATTCAACCTAAAGTGTTGTACTTGACGCTCAGAAAGCTGATTGTGTCTTGGGCTACACAAAAAGAAGTGTGGCCAGCTCACTGAGGTGATTCTTTCTCTCTGCTCTGCTCTTGTTAGAACTCACCTTGAGTACTGCATTTAGCTCCAGGGCCCACAGTACAAGAGAGACAAGGATTTGCTAGAGTTGGTCCAGAGGAGGGCTGTGAAAATTATCTGAGGGCTGGAATACCTTTCACGTGAAGACAGTGAGGTTCTTTAGCCTAGACAGAAGGTTCCAGGAAGAACTTATTGTGGCCTTTAAGCCACACTTAAAGGGGCTTATAAGAAATATGGATAGAGATTTTTACCAGTGTCTGTAGTGATAGGACAAGAAGAAATGGTTTTAAACTAAGAGGGTAGATTTAGATAAGATGTGAGGAAGAAAGTAGTTACTATGAGGATGATGAGACACTGGAACAGGTTGCCCAGAGAAGTTGTGGATGTCCCATCCCTGGAATTGTTCAAGATCAGGTTGTACAGGGCTTTGGGAAACTAGGAGTGAGAGATGTCTTTACCTACAGCAGGGAGGTGGGAAGCAGATTATTTTTAAGGGTCCCTTCCAGCCTAAACCATTCTATGATTCTGTGAAACACAAAATAGCTAGCAGCTCAGGAAACTATAGGAGATATAGGTCCACAACAGTGTATGCCTATGACTGGCTGGAAGCAGATTAGAAGGAGGCTGACACGGAAGAAAGGAAGAATGTGTTGTTTGTTATTGCCTTTTCAAGTTTCTCCTTGAAATTCAAGTTCTGAAAGCATATAAGAAAAAAAAAATAAAAAAAAAGGAACTAATAATCAAATAAGTACTGATGTGATACTAATGAACACAATCAACTTGTTATCAAAGATGATTCACTTCCACAGGTGAATGGTCAGGGCTATATATGTCCAGAGAAGCTGTTCAATCTTGACTCTTTCCTGAAGATCACAATAAAATATGAGAGGAATGCTTTGGGAAAGGGTACAGTGAATCCAAAGGCTTCTTTTTGGTTTTGGAACACAGATGGGTGAAGTTCTCTGTACACAGACTTGTCCAAAGATGTGATGCTAGTTGATAAAGTCTGATGTAATTGACTGATATTTTGTTAGGCATTGACATATCCAGATGCTTGGGCCATTATAGTCTCTGCTTAGTAGAAGTGAGGAGTTCATGTAAGTGCATATCATGCTTGTGGAAACCAAAGGACTGAATTTTGACATGCTGGTTACCCACTTGTGAAGCATCCTGCTGTTATTTATGTGAGTGTCCTAGATGCCTGCATTGCCCAGTATGAAGGTGAAATTCTGAGATTTGTTATGTCTGAAAGATGTGGATGTTCCCTGCTGTGATTTCTCAGACCATATGTATTGACTGGCTAATGAAGCTTATCAGGGAGTGTTAGGAAGAGCTGGGTCCTCCAATCAGTGTTTTAGGCAGTGTACTGCTGAGTGCTAGAAGGACTACATTTGAGATATGCTAATAAGTCTCTTAAAATCTTCCCTGAAGACAGAGAGCTTGGCTTTGGGGACACTATAAAGACTGTTCAGGCAGAGCAGACAATGCCAGCTTGGCCTACTAGAAACAGAGTGAAAAATAGTGGAAAAGAACAAAAATAGTCATTGAGAACATTAAACAACTATTTAAGCTGTAAGGGAAATAATTTTATTTTTCAGAGATTTTTTCTTTTTCTTTTCTGCTTTTCAAGTCTGGACCTATCTGAGTTTGGCAACATAATGGCAGACTTCTGTCCTTCAGTTATCTCACCTGAAACATATAGCTCTTACATAACTGTTCCTAAAAGAATGTTAGGATTTTATTTTTTTTCTTTCCTCCAAAACTCTCCAAGGCTCTCCAGTTTTTTATTATCATTTTAGAGCTCCAGACCACTAAAGTGCTGAGGTTTTCCACCCAAGTGTTTCTCATCATGCACATCTTTCCATTGGCTCTTGAAATCCCTTAGTAATCTCTCTCAGCTATTTAGATCTTTTTCAATGACACTGTGAAATCACCTTTCTATTTCAGGCTAATTTTCTCTAGACTGCCACAGACATTTCTGTAGTTCCCTAATCCCTTCCAACATATACACATTGTAATAATAAAGCTCACCTGTGCCAGCAAGCCTGACAAACCTGTCAAAATCATGCTGTATTTCCTTTTTTATTTTTTTTTTTTTTTTAGTGAACTCACTCACCTTAGGGCTTTTCTAAGCTGCCTCATTTTTAATATAACTTTGACAGCACTTGGGAGACTGAAGTGCTAGGGACAGCAACTTGCACACTCTTAGAATGTACTTATTATTAAAAATTTTGTCCATTCAGAAAATACATTCCTATCTTTAAGTATGTAATAAATCTATAAAATTTAATTGGATTAAACGTGTTCTTAGAAGCAGACACATTTTATTTTTTTTTTCTTTTAAAATGTTCGAGAGTCTGATTATTTATTCAACATTAGCTTCATTTATTGATTCAAAAAGAACCAAATGTTGAGATGTCACTCAAGCTGCAAACAAAATTATGTCACAATGAACAAATCAAAATATTAAAAAGGCCATCATATTCCTAAGATTATTAATAAAACAAAAACAAACAACAACAACAAAAAATATTATACCTCTTATAAAAATTCCAAATTCCAAATTTCCAAATTCAGATTTATATTTTTTTTTCCTGAAAGCAACATTTTATGGATGTCTGAATCTATATAATGAGATAAATATCCAGATTTAAGCAAGTGTTATGAATCTTCAACTTTACTTTAATCAAAGCACAGATTAAACGTCCTCAGAGCAATTTTTAAAATCTTTGCAGTCTGCAGATCAAAACTGATGTTATTTGTAAGTGCAGAGAAGCTGCCTTAACTTGTCTTTTGAGTAGTAAAAATCACTTGAGTAGCTGCACATTTGATTACTCTATACAACTGTTCTGATCACAGTGGGTTGCTTGGTCACTCACTTTAAATTAATATCATCAGTACACAAATTAGGTCATAAGAATCAAGTAATTGCAGTCCCAAACCTGGAGACAGAAGTTAACAACCACCTTTCAGTTTAGCTTTCTTTCTTCCAGTAGTGCAAATTTAACTGGATCATATTCATTTCATTTTCAAGTGACACGAAGACTTGGTGCTGTTTTCAATGTTAAAGGAGCAAATAATGAAGTATGAAAAAGGATTTGATCTGATTCTGTTGCAGGTTGAGACAACTCTGAGCTACTTGGCAACACAAAATACATTCTGCAACTGTTTTAGCTAAGAAGAACAGAATTTGTGAAGCAGACAGTTCTATTAGCGTGGCAAGAAGCTCACACAGGAGTTCGGGAATACCCTATGTTTGAAAGTATTTTAAAATGGGTACCTTGAATACCTTATACCTGACTAATCCTTACTGACAACCTCTTATAGACAGAAAAAATACCAAGAGTCTTTGTGAATTTAGGACTAGGAAATGCAAGGGATCTGCATTTCATGTTCCTTAGCAATCAAACAAAACCCACCACATTATTTTAATTCAGTTGTACTTTGAGTCAGGGAAAAACAGAGAAAAATAAAGAAAAATGAAGCAAAGAAAAAATAAACAAAAGCAAACAAACAAACATACAAAAAAAAAACTAACATACAGTTAGTATACTGGGAAATGCCTTTTTTTTCAAAATCTTATGTTGTTATTTCTGTTAGAAATATTCGATACCTTAACTTGGCCTGAAAAGTTTATCATATTAATAGTATGAATCCATCACTATAGTAGCATCTGTTTTCACAATCTGAAGTTTTTATTCTCAGTTTACCTTTGGATTATGCAAGTAATGCAAACAACCTGTTTTACAGAGAGAAACACATTATTAAAACATTCAAAATATGTTACTTATTTCCAAAATAGGCTATCTCCTCCTTCCTGCTTTTTTTTTGCTTTTTTTTTTTTTTTTTTTTTTTTTCCCTTTTGGAATAAGTACTGTAAATTCCCCCTTCCTTGTACAGGACAACCAGATCTATGTCTCTTATCTGTCTTGAGGGAAAAATGTCTTCTGTTGAAGTAATTTCTCATAAAATGAAAAAGGAGAAATGCAAGGGCATGCAAGTACAGACTTGACTGAATTGGTGTGATTTGTGGTCTGAAGACTCCACCGATACAACAGTGTGACAGAAGTCCACATGAAAACAATACTGTCTAACCTGCCTCCATGAGAAGGAAGAAGAGTAAAGAAAGCCATAGAGGAAGAAATAATAAGAGGAAGAAATATAATGTAAAGCAGATCTCTTGATCTATTAGATAGATGTTTGAAATAGTTTTCAGAAGAGAAGAATATTTTTCAATAGTGGAACTCAAAAGATTATGCTTAGGAATGTGTTTTAAAACTTCTGGAATTCTGTGTGTTTCATGGCTATAGGGTAAAAATCAGTAAAAAGCACTTTCTTAAATTTCTAATCCATAAATTGCACAACTATGGAGCTAACTTGGGATTCTGGGAAGGATGTGGAATATCTGTTATCAACTAGTTCTGTCCCATTAAAGAGGCAGGCTCCCTCTGCATTTTATTTTTTATGGAGCTCTGAAGCCACTGGTTGTTCAATTTTTTTACAGGGAAACTGTAAGGAACTGAAAATGTGTTTAAAGAATCATGACCAATTCAAGGGTTGGGGGATCCAGTGAACCAGTGCTCCATCTGTAGACTGAAAGAACTGAAGTCCATGAGTCCATCCTTGCTGAAAGCAGCATCTGGTGGATCAGCTAGTGAACTAAGTCACCATCAAGGCAGAAGACTTTAGTTCACAACTTCATGATACCCAGGGACTCAAAGGCTAGGTGTTAATATGGTTAAAAATTCAAAAAAGAGAACTCACATCTGCGGAATATAATCCAAAGAAGTCAAGTTATTAATGAATAAATTTTAAAATATCTGAAAAAATGGTGGAGAGTAAGGTATAAGAAATAGGAGAATGTTAGAAGCAAAAAGGGTAACAGAAACACATATAGTACTATAATATAGTTACATATAGTAACTTCTTCAGTGTTGGTAAAAATGTTAGTAAAATAAGATAAAAACTAGTTTAGTAAATGAATTAAAATGGTATGACCAAAAAAGTCATCATGAAAACTTCAAATAGGCTATTTAAAAGCTGTATTATCATAAATATTATTAACTACTCATTCATGTGTACAATAGTTATGAGGAGTCTAAAAGACAAAACTATTCTAGCAAAGCAGAAGCAACAGATCCATATATGGACACATGCAGCCAGTAGTTTTTTGTACTTCTACACTTCTTCCTCCCCCCCCCCTTTTTTTTTTTTAATACTGATTTTTAAAGCAACATTTATAATGTGTGTTGGGGTGAAGTGTTCATAACCAAGTGTTTGGATGTGTTTCTTTCCTTCCTTCCTTCCTTCCTTCCTTCCTTCCTTCCTTGCTTCCTTCCTTCCTTCCTTCCTTCCTTCCTTCCTTCCTTCCTTCCTTCCTTCCTTCTTGGTGTTATATTTCTATACAAACTATCTTTTAGAGTTTTTAAAGACCTTGAACATTAATTGAGGTAGAAGAACACAAGTGTTCTGTAGACATTCATTGTCTATATATAAAATCTGGAGGATCTCTTTATACAAACACTCGAGGGGAAAAAAAAACAACAGTGTTAAATCTTAAGTATTCCAAAAAGTATATTAAAAAAAAAAAATAGGTGCCTGTTTTTTTTTCAAATCCACAGTTGAATATCTCTGGCTGAAAAATACAAAAAATACTACACTGTATGTGGCAGTCAAATTCTATTTTACTTTTTTACAGATTAACCAGTATTGACATTGCATTTCTAAATGAGAACTCAGGGAAATGTTTGTTTGTTGGGGAAAGCTTACATGTAGAGATGACTAATGGATAATAGCTTTGATAAGATCTTCATGATCTTTTAACTTTCCTCTTGATTTCTTAGAACTGACTATAGGACTGCTAAAATGGGGAAAGGAATTGATGGGTTCCACCACTTCAGTGCACTGAGTACAATTTGTCAACGTGAAGGAGGAAATTATCTGTTTCTGATAGTAACCAATCTGTGCAGCACTATTCATATGCACTTTGTGTTATTAATGTCAGTGTGATTTGAAACCTATTAGTTCTGTGCATTAAAAAAAAAAAAAAAAAAAAAAAAAGTTATTCTCCATATACACATTCTGATTGGTATTAAGCACATTTTGTGTGCTCTGCTAAAAACTCTGACAATGTCGTTTTTAGAGGCTGTTATTTTGCTGTGAAAGAATTAAGATTTTAGGCAGCTCTTTGTATATTAGGGACTATTATAAACAATGTTTACGTTTAATGTTCAGTAAGAAGTTGAATGACATTTTACAAACAGAGGGATGAACATTTTGTAAGGCTTTCCTGTGTTAATTATAGCCCATACCTTGTCACTCTCATCCGCAACTGAGACTAATTGTCTGCCTTACAAAGAGACATGCTTATTGATTTTGCAAAGGCTGGAACAGACTAAGCTGTACTCTCGTTCCATTGATATAAAAAGCATTGCCTGTATTGATTGCTTACCCCACAGAGCAATGGCAAATTGCTATTGTGGAAACATAATGATGTTGAACATTTGTTGCACAGATGATAGGGTAATGTTTAAATGCAGTATGTCCTGTTCTTTGTAGATTTACTAATAACCTCCTTAATCATTCCTGTTCAAAATACCATGAATCCTGGAGCAGACGCTAACCTAATAATACAACATCATTTATAGAGCATAGCATTTCATAATTTCAGAATGAATTAAATCAGCTATTTTTTCATCATCAGCTAGACTGGATGCCAATTTTGCTTAACATTTTGCAAGGCCTGAATAAGAATGAAATAAATTAGCTAGGGCAAGATTCTTTCAGCTCTTTTTAAATGTAGTACTTCACCTGGTGCCTAGTCCCACTGAATTCAGAAGACTTATCTGCAGAATTATATACCACTCACTGCGAATAAGACAGACTGAATTTGGTTCCATTTAAGAAAAAGTTTCACAATATTTTTGGCCTTATTTATCTGATGTTGGAAATGTGGTCTGATTAAATGAGGTCTGAACACATATATAAATGGTGTGAATTTTGCCTAGCCAGGGGTTCTTTTTTAATAACGGAATTCTGCAAATTCATTTCTACTGAATATGCAGTAAAGACTGACCCATTTTCTAATTTTGTTACAAATCAGTCTTGAGAAATTCATTTAAATATATGTTGGCAATTCCTTTGCCAAAGGTAAAGAACTCCTTATATAGCATCTCCAGACAATATAAAATCCTGACAGAACAAAGCAATTGTATAAATGTTCCTTATTGTTTGCTTGTTTACACAAACTTAAAGTTGTTCTTGAATTGCATTTTCTCCCCTTCTCTTGTGGGACAATGTGTTGAACTTCATAGTATATCTGCTGGTTCCCACTTACATATTTTTCTTCAAATACCTTTCTTAAAGGTATTTCCATATTATCGTTTCTTAAGGATAATATGGAAATTCATAGAATACCCCTGAATCTCCAGAATTCACTATGCTTCTTTGGAGAATTTTGCAATCCACTTACAGTCTTCAAAATAGAGAGATCTAAAAAGAAAACAAATATAGTTGTTTACTGACACTGAACTGCTTCCTTTCTTCTGATCAACTATGATTTTAGTACTCATCTGGTAAAAAGTACAGCCCCCTCTGAGGCAGTAAGGTATTTGGGAAAGTAGACATTGGAAATAGATTGACAGAAATAGCAACATTTCCTGTTTAGAGCAGTGCCAAATATTAATCCATTCTACTTTTTTTTTTTTTTTTCCTGTCATAAACTTCTATATATCATGTAAAATGTGAAGTAAATTTAAAGCCATTTCCAAGTTATTCATTGAAATTTTGAGCATCTGTGGTGTTAAATATTGGAACATAAAACAAAGAAACTCTGTTCCATGGACCAGACAGCATGGAACAGATAGATTCTTCACTTAAATGCAGAGGGATTAGGAAAAAGCTAGATACTGTGGAAGATGGATTGTACTGTTAGGCAGAGGGACATTAATTTAAATAAGAAAAGGAGGATCAAAAACCAGAAGAGAAAGAGACAAACAGGATGTGACAAAGAATGAGAAATCATTGATCAGAGAACGATGAAAAGGAAAGACATGTTCCACTACTGTTTGATTTTGAGCTAGCTGTACAGAATGATTGGTTCATGTGAGAGCCCTTAAAGATGATGACCCTACACAAGATAAAACAAAGGGGCTTATAAAAAAGATGGAGAACAACTTTTTGCTAGGGCAGATGATGACAGAGCAAGGGGTAATGCTTTTAAACTAAAAGATTTAGAGTAGATGTTAGGAGGAAATTCTTCACTCAGAGGGTGGTGAGGCACCAGAACGGGTTGCCCAGGGACCCTTCGGATGCCCAATCACTGGAGGTGTTCAAGGTGAGGTTGGACAATGCCCTGGGAAACCTGATCTAGTGGGTGTCATCCCTGCCCATGGCAGGGGCTTTAGAACTGGATGATCTTTAAGGTCCCTTCCAACCCAAGCCATTCTATGATTCTATAGTAACGCAACTGATCTAGTTTTTCCTCTTTTCAAAATGCTTGTTCTTGCAAACCTGACACTGATTTGACAAGGGTTTCTTAGGCACTAGGGTCTTTAGGTGGATTAGGGAGATAATAATAGTGTTTTATTGTTGAAATAGGAGCTGAAGCTGGGTTCTATGGGAAGAGAAAAGACAGTATGAATGCTTGTTTAAAAGTTATGAAGACTGGGAGCCTTGAGATGTTCTGATAATAAATTCAGCTGGATTTTTAGTGTATCTATAAAATCTACAAATAACTAATAAAAATAGCTTTCTTATTTTTCTACTTTCCTGCAAAGCATCTTTCTGCTACTCCAAATTCAACAGATTTTTCAAATAAAGCTAATCCCTGTTGTTTCAGTTTGCTCTGCAGATGTGCATTGGGGCATAGCTGTTTCCACAAGTATTGTAGTAAAGAAAACCTGTGATATCTACAACCTTGCACAAAGCATATCAGTATAAAGGAAGAAGACAGTCTTCTAAGACTAAGACTATGCCTGGTTCACCTTCTGTCTATTTCTCACAGTGATGTGAAGCAGCCCTATCTAAAGCACATGTGCTTCTTTTTAAAAAAAAAAAAAAAAAAAAAAAAGCAGATTTATATTTTAGTACATGAAAGGTACAAGGTAGTTTTGTACCACATCTTACTTTCATTACCAGGAAGAAAGTCAGATTAGGTAAAATGTAAGATGAGATGGAAAACAGACAACATGACTGTTGCAATATTTAGATCTATTTGTAATCTGTTTGTAGCAAAAATAATTAAAAAAATAATAATTAAAAAAAAAAAATCAAAGAAAGAACTTCAAGTTACTTGCCTTAATTTTTTGGTCACATATCTTTATGTGTTCTGACAAATTACATGGATAAATAGCAGGGACTAATTCAGGTACACATCTGGTCATGTCAGCAGTTTCCCATATATTTTTTACAAAAATGAATTTCACCTTCTGAACCAAGCTCAATTCAACTATTTTTAAGAACCTCTAAATATGAAACTTAGGGTTTGTCATGTTCTCTTTGCTGCATCTCTGAACAGGATGAATGTCACCCTTTAAGCTAAACAACTTACCTCTCTCTTACTGTTTAAAGCAACAAGAATAATTATGACCTAACAATTAGAACTCAAGCTGCCTTTCTATGAAACAATTTGATAAACCTGACAGTTTTTAATTTTAATTTTTTTTTTTTCATGAAATCACCTTAGCATATACTTACAAATTTGTTTCTTAGTCATTTTTCTAAATTGCTTTGTTGCTAGTTCCTCAATAGAACAAAATTTTTGGAAACCTTAAGATTAAATTTACTTTATACTATAGAAGTTAAAATTGACAAAAACGGTTAAGTCCTCAAACATTAAAAGTGTTTTCCATTTGGCTTTTGCAGTAATTTTATCACAGTGTTTAATTTTGACCTTCATCATAGCTTCATTAGAGGAGCACAATCTTTCTGAATTTTCTTTAAATTACACATTATTTCACCTTATTTTCATCCCTCATTATCCTATTCTCATTTTATTTGTATTTTTACTCAAATGCAATTTTTACCAATTTAAATTAAGCTCAAAATCTATTTACATGTCCACAGTTACTTGGCAATTTTCCATTTGTTCTAGGTTTGTTTTGTTTCTTTTTTGTTTTTCTTTGGCACAAAAATGCAGTGAATGAAATTAAATGAACCATACCACTCTACTATTTCTACATCCATACTTTGAAACCTGAATCTTCCAGAAGACACAAATATCTAGGAAAAATATGTAGAGGGACAATTAATCATGTTGTATTTTCCTTCAGCCATTAAGGCTGATCTTTAGAAAATACATTACTGCTCATGTATATGCATTTAACTGTATCTCCATGCAGACATTGCACTTCTTGTCAGAGAGGTCAGCTGGAGTTTTTATCTTCAAAAAATAAATTATTCTTTGAAGAAAATACACACAAATGAGGATTATTACATTGAGTGCTAAAATGTTTTCCCCAAATTTCCTATTATGATAATTTCAGTTTTGTAATGAAAGATTCAGAAAAGTACATTGTCATGAAGCAAGTTTTTTAATATTGAAGAAAGAATCAAAGAAATTAAACCACTGAAGATAACTGATCATAATAAAACAGCTTCACTTCAGTGATTTATTTTCTATTTATTTATTTATTTTTGTAATTGAGGGAGTAGCTCAACAGGTGTCATATGCTTCTGAGTATACAAATACATGTTTATTTCATCTTCAGTAGTGTTTCTTCTCCATAAGAAAATTCCAAATTATCTTGAAATACTGTTCTGTAGTTAAAGTGAAAGAATGACTCAGCTGTGGTGATGGGGTAAATGAGAATCGTAATGATGCTGATATGGCTAGTGCTGACCTGAAACCTTCTCCTCCATTTCTTGACTTCCTAGAAGTGAAGACATAAAATCTTTTATTCATTGCTAAAGAGTGCATGCTTGCCATTGCTTGTTATACATGAGACAGTCATTATTTTTGCATGTATTCTCAGGAGTTTCAAAAATGTATTGATTAATGCCATGCAACTGGCTTGCAATGTTTCAAATGTTTTTGGAGAACAAAGCCTTTTAACACACTATTATTTGTCAGTTATTATTTTCTGCTTTGAATGTGTTTTGGGAGGGTTGGGGGGGGTAGAAGTGGAGGTAAGATAATTGGCCACATGGATATTTCTATAAGGAGTGCCACTACTTTAAAGTATTTTTAAAAATATATAAATACAAGATTTATCAATGATGTGTCCCTTGCAATATGAGATTAAAGAAAATTCAATCTCTATTTGCCATTATTTTCTTATCCCAGCATGTCCCAATTCTTACTTCACTAGTACCTAATCAGTGTGTTTACTTTGAAGTTAATTAAATCAGTTAAATTATTTGAAATAAACTTTTGAGAAGCGATATATGTATTTTTAGGACTTACAAAGTACAATTTTATCACTTGGCTAGAATGCCGTTTCTCTCATTTGACATTTGATAATGATGCAATATACATACACACAAACTCAATTGTAATTCATACTTTCTTACTTTCACATATAATAGTGCAATACAATTCCAAAATAACTTGTGAAGGAACATACTTATAATCATGTCATTTAAGTATGGAGGGGGAAGGTGGAGAATTTCCTACTTAAAATCAGGAAAAGAGTCACTCTTTTCCTTGTGGGTATAATAATGTGCCTGCAAGAAAGTAAAAAGTTTTAACACAAAACTACATATCTTCAGTGCTCTGAAAAAAATAATACATTATGAAAAGGGATGAGTGTATAAAAATGATTTGATCTTTCAAAGATTAATTTTAAGCTTTTATACTGATTGATTACCTAAGAAATATTTAAGTTCTCCTTTCCAGACTTTCTGTTTTAGTAGTGTACTTGGAGAAAATGACTTGTATACCTTCACTAAAAAAACATGTTTAAAAATTAGCAGTATGATCTTATATTTCTGTTTAATTTATTACTTCGAGCAAGAGAGGTGCTAGTAACATAAGAACTTAAAAATATTTTCCCAAATCAGAGAATTGTAAAGATCTAAGTTCCTATCTTGAAGAGAAAAAGAAACTGCATACAAACAGTTCTATCATTTCTAGATTATAAGAGTAGAATTTAACTCCTCAGGCAACAGGCTGTTCAAGAAACTATTTAGAGAATGCTTAGAGACAACTCTCAAATTTGACTTTCTGAAACAATGAAATTGAAGAATTGAGTATTTTATTAGTAATCTGAAAATTAACTTGGATGTAGGGAGTTTTATTCTTGAATGAAGTTTAGGGAAACAGGGAATGACAAAACAGACCAAGCAGTTCTTCCTTATTTACAACCCAAGAAGTGTTTAAGCATTAAATGAAACAGGGTCCTACCATTATCTTTGTGGGTATCATAAAAGAGAATATTTGGTGGGAAACAACCATAATATTGATTTTTCTCAGTTCCATCAAATTCTTTTTTTATCCCTTTCCTATATGACATACGTGGCACCTACAGAAATGTCTTTCAAGTATCTCCTTTTTACATTCGTTCCATATATCACATTCAAGACTGAGATTTACCCCAATTAGGATGTGATGGCTATTATTGTAGACTGCAATGTCTGAAGGTAATTTTCTCTCTAAAGCTATATATAAAGCCTTAGATACATCCTGTTCCTCATAATTCAGCCTGAAGTTTTTATTTTCAGTTACAGTTTCTTTTGTGTTTTCATAGTAATCCACACAAAATAGAGTCAAATGATATAAATGTCTAATAAAAATCAAGAAGGGAAAAAATAATAAGGTAAAATGCTATAATAAATCTCATAAGTTTCATTTCATTTCATTGCATCTGGAGGAATGAAGCTGGGACAAATCCAGCTAGAATTTTCATTTTAAAAAACACTTTACACACTGTCTTCATTATAACACTTACCTTCTTATAATTACTTTCATCTGGAATCCAAAGCACTTTGCAAACATTAATTAGTACATTATTAACAGCACTAATAATTCAGTGCTGTAGTGATAATTTCCTGAAGAATACTGAGAATACTTCAAACATCCTAGTTACTTTAATGGAAGTTAAAGATGCTCAACACCTTTCAGAATTTTACCAAACAGTACAGAAATCCACTATGTACTGTAAATTGTCTTGGATTTTATATCCTATATACAATTTCTTTATTTCTATACTTTTCTATTATTTCAGAACATATTTTATTATTTAAAACAAGCTTTAAAAAAAATAACAATAATAAAAGGATATATCCTCCTCTCTCTTCTGGTACTGCTATAGAGATAGGGAAGTGTGATTCTGAAGACTGGATCCGGGGAGAAATGAAAAATATTACACAACATAGTCACAGACATCATGACTGATAGACCTGGTGCAAATACAGAAGTATGCTAGATGAAATCAGCCTTCTTAAATCTCTCTCAGGAGAGAACAAAGAAACCAAAGTGCAGAGTTTCCTTGCATTGTATCTGACAACAATCCCAATTCAATCTGTCAAACAAAGTGTATTGCAGCCACTTTATTAGTGACCTTTGCTGTTAGTGACTTTGATAAAAGACCTCCCAAACTGGAGAAAGTTTCTGTTATTTCTTTTCTATATTGTATTTTGTAGACAACACTTTTTTATTTCAGATTACAGGGGCACTAGATTTTTGTTTCTCATTACTATTTCTCATAATTACATTCTAATATTCTCATATGATTTACTCTAACTTATTTTTCCAGTAAATTTATGTTGGCATCTCTCTCACCTGTTCATTATAACAGTACCAATAGATTGCTCCCACTTTAAACTAAAAGTCAGCCTGTACACAAATCTAACTTTATTTTTCACCTTTGTCATTGTGAATTATAGTATAATTAAAACACATGCTGCAGACCGATTATCTGATGAAGTGTCTCTCTCTACTTTCTGTCATGCATTAGCCATATTATAACTACTGTTAGGCCTTGAAACATAAGAAGTAGTTCTAAATTATGACAGTTTTGGTCATTACATGCCTTATCTGTAAGTGGCTCATTGCCTTCTTACAGCTATTAGGGACTTTCTACAACTTTTATGATACATATGGATTAAGATGCTATACCTGCTTGATAACAAAGGATCTGAAAAGGCATTCTGTATTTCTGGCAAAATAATTGTTTTTGAATGCTGATCATCCTTTTTCAAGCCAAGCAGTATAATCAAAGAAGTGTATTTTAGGTAACTCTCTTTCATGTTCAGAGAATCATAGAACCATCTAGATTGGAAAAGACCTTCAGAATCATCAAGTACAACCATCAAGCTAACCTACTAAGCTTTATCATTATACCATGTCCCTTAGTGCCATATCCACGCTTAAATATCTCTGGGGACGGGGACTCCAACATTTGCTTGGGCAGCCTGTTTCTATGCTTGAGAACCCTTTCCATGAAGAATTTTTTTCCCAACATCCACTCTAAACCTCCACTGGTGCCACTTGACACCACAGTGATTTACTAACCTGACTGTTCACACTGAAGCCACTATGCCTTTTTATGTAAGAGAATATTTGTCATTGTGAAATCAAGTTGCACAGTCTTAACATAAAAAGCACTACACAATGTTTCCTATACTCAGTTGCACATCACAGATTTCTTTATATTAATTCCCTAAAGAGCACCTACTATTTGACTCTAGAGTTAAGTAACATGAAAAAAACACTCATTACTAATTTGCATTTTTCATAAATACACATTTGCCCATTAAAAGACAATTTCACAGGACATATCTATGTATAACATTCTTATGGGATGTCTCTGAAGTTCTGAATTCTAATATAATAATTACCTCTGTGATAACTATGCTAAACAATGCTAGCAGCAATTAATATGGTAAAATTTTTAATACCGTTTCCATTATATCTATGAAAACAGCTCTCAACAACAAAAAAATAATAAAATGTCAAATATTTAATTTTTTAAAATGTGTTTACTGTTAAAAAGGTGCACTTAAAGGAATAACATTGCCTCTCTAAAATTAAACTAATGGATAATTGATTTTCCACTGCATATTCACTTTGTTTACATTCACCCATCTTTTTCTACAACAATCTTTTTTTTTTTTTTTGTTCATGAAAAATGACAGAAAAGAGTGTTTTTGTTTTCTCTTTAATCTCTAAATGCGACTCTTGAATAACAAAAGAGGAAAATGAGGATGCCACAAGGATGATTAAGGGAGTGTAGCATCTCCTTTATGAGGAAAGGCTAAGGGAGCTGTGTCTCTTTAGCTTGGAGAAGAGGAGATTGGGGGGTGACCTTATTATGTTTATAAATATGTAAAGGGTGACTGTCAGGAGGACGAAGCCAGGCTCTTCTCCATGGCATCCAATGATTAGACAAGGAGTAATGGGTACAAGCTGGAACATAGGAGGTTCCACTTAAATATGAGACAAAACTTTTTTTACAGTGAGGGTGACAGAACACTGGAACAGGCTTCCCAGGAGGGTTGTGGAGTGTCCAGCTCTGGAGACATTCAAAACCCGCCTGGACACATTCCTGTGTGACATGATTTAGGTGTTCCTATTCTGGCAGGGGAATTGAACTGGATGATGTTTCAAGGTTCATTCCAATCCCTAACATTCTGTGATTCTGTGAAAAGAAAAAAGGAAAAAGGCAGATGTCAGATGTCCCTTAGATATTGCTGAACATCTAGCACAGATCTCTCAAAAGCATACTACTGTAGGAACTGAAAAAGAAAACAGTGATAGATAACAGGAAAAGTGTAGTTGTCTCTATGTTCTTCCAACCTGCAAGTATTTTAAAATGAAGCAGCTCACATTAAAAAAAAAAAAGCCTATTTTTCTGCCTACTTTCATCATCAGGGGTCTCCACTAGAGCAGAGATCTCCCACTAGAAATAGGTAAAAGCAATTCAACTGATCCACATCTACTCTAGTATCTACTACTACACAAGTCTATACTCTGCCAAACCTTTTACTAGCCAATAGTGGCATGTGTGCAGTCATGGACACTGGTGAGTATTAGGTACTCACAGCTATGCTAATATTGCTTCTTGTAGCAATTTGTTCCACTCTTCATTCAGGGTGATTGTGTGGCAATCAATGTAGGTTCTATTTGTGTTCTCTGTTTGTATAGTATATTCTTCTACTATTCTTCTCTTCTAATCATGAGATTAGGTGAAACTTGCAGGAGAGAGAGGGACATTTTTCTTACCTTTTTGGATCAGTTGCTACTGCCCAAAGGAAAAACATTTTGGAGAGAATGAAGGATGTGGCAGGTAAAGGAGAGTCTTGGAAGCAAGGAACATACAGCTCGTCTGAGGATGGAGAAACTACTGAAAAGAGTGGGGAAGGAGATCCACAACTAAGCCTCTCAGGCTATAGAAAGAAACGAGAGGAAATAGTAAAGGGTTTTCAACAATTCCCAGAGGCACAGCTGAGTGAAACCAAGGCTGGAAACCAGGACTTTTCCAAAAGAATACCATGTGCAGAATGAGAATTTTGTATAAACCGCTTTTCAACTTTTCTGATCTAGTCACAATGATTTGACCCAGTTTTCTCCCTATAAATAGCCAAATATTATAGCCTACATTCTAACAACACTAGTTTTCTTTGAAGAAAAAGCTCTTCTTGAGCTTTTAACGCACTACAGGATGTTTTTAGTAGATTCACGTCAAAGCTGTGGTTATCACATCATTCAAAGGTTGCAGAGATAACATATACATAGAAGAAGCTGTCCTAGCATAAAAAGTTTCATCACATCATGGTGAAATCAGTTTCACTAAAATTATTTCTAATTCTGGCTATGAGCCCCAGAAGTATTTCATGAGTACACTGGGATGAGTTCATGACAGATCATCATACTCTTCTGCATCTTTCTGTTCAAATGAAGTAAAAGTGCATGCATGAGATAGAAAGGAGTCCATGGTACAGATCCAGACTCAATTTATCATACTCTCATTCTTAGTGGACCTCTACAGTACATGTGATCCCAACACCATGTCTACTGCCTTTTTTATTTCATCTCTGATTTTTCTCTTCAGACTAAAAGAACCAGTTAGACTTTGTAGAAAGTAAATGTGATGGCTTTTCCTCAATGTAGCCTTTCTGCTGGATTACATAAAAGTGCATTCACTCTCCTATGGATAACATATCCGTAAGGTACTAAACACACTTTCACATGTTATCCATGTATCTACTTATGGATAAGCATCCTGTATAAACGTGTGTCTGTTCTCATCACTAGAAACAAGCATACTCACTACTACTAAAATAGATCAAAATTATGGCAGGAAGTGTTCTTCTGTAAAAGATAGCAAAGCTTCAATAAAATTTGCATTGCAGAGACATGCAGAAAGAACTCTAAAATGGTTTTAAACATTTAATGTGGTTCTTATAATAAAAAACTTCATCTAGTATGTATTTAACAGATATTGCCACATAACCATCATTGCCATTACTTCTAAACTGCACTAACGCTATTCTCATTTCCAAAAATCTGATGGAGAAAATGCACATGGTCTTACTTTATGTGTGTCATTTTTTTCCCTTATCTTACTGATTACTGCTCCTATTATGATTCACTTGCATATTCCAGGTTACAGACTTCTCAATACTAACAGTGTTCCCAAAAATGCTGGTGAAGAAAAGAAGAAACTGGAAGACAAGAAGCCTTTTCCAAGGTGACTTTTAAAATCCCTGTAATAGTAATATAATAATAAAATATTTCAACATAGTATTTAATGTGTATCATCTAGTTGTAATACATCATTACAGAACTTTTGGCTTCGATAAAACTTGACGTAGCATTCTGCCTCCCATTTCCATTGAGTTTGACAATTTCTTTAGTATCTACTAGTTTTCTCTTATTCAAAACTTATCCCACTGTGACAAATGTATATCTTATATATGATAAGAAACATAAGAAATATGTGACATGCTTTCTTCATATATCAGAGAATAAGGACACACATATATGTAGACCAATGAAACACTCCACTGAAGGTAAGTACAATTTTTCTAATTTTACAACTGAACCAGTCTTATGGCAGTTTTTTAGCAGAGGAGGGAAGTAAGCAGAAGAATGACCCGGGGCTTCAGGAGAATGAGCTTGCTCAGGGAACTGATAGGCAGGAAGCAGTGCAGGGTGAAGGGACCAGGAAAGCTGTCTGATCATGAAGGAAATGCTTTGTAATAATACTAATCCACTTTAAAGTGCAAGAGCATACAAGTGTAGAAGGTGGACAGTGTCACTGAAGAGGAAACTCCTCAGCTGAAGCACAAAAAAGGAGGAAGTACCAACAGAAAAAGTGTGGATAGGCTTGAGTTAGAGCATTATAGAAGCATTGTGTGTGTGGAGACATTAGGCATTAGGTGTTGAAAATGGTGAAAGATGTATTACCAATTCTTGTTATAGATAAAGGGGGTGCACCTTATGTATGGATTATGCTAAGAATGTACTGGTGTTCAAATAGAAGAGTCTAAATGAATAAATCAAACAGATACTGTTAGCAAACCTTGAACTAGCAGAATTTGGTATTTTTAAAAGGTAAATGAAGGCTGTTAGATGAGATAGGTTAGATATCCTACCTTAGCCTGGTCCTATAATTATTTTGTGAGCCCTTGATTGTGTGATGAAGATCATACTCTATGCCTTGCAGTTCACACATAAAATGACACTATTAAACATGTATATGTTAAATAAAGGGATATTCTACCATTTAAACTCCAATTTTTTGCTCTTTTCATCCATGACTGAAAGAAAGCTGCTGTTTGCCTATAATCTTCAATGCTAGTGGTATTTTTTATACCTGATAGCTCACCATCTGTTAAAGTTATTATCTAGGACAGATTTTCAGGTTTCTATCAGCATATATCCATTAACTCCAACTTATCTGACTTTTACCAGCTGAGAAGCTGCACTCTTGCCTTTTCTTCATAAGACAAATGGTGATCCCAAGTCTCCCACTGATTAAAGTGTTGTATTAAAAACTATATATTTAGCCTTAATCATATAACAATGTATTCTAGTGTTCTAATGTTGATCTTTTGTTGTTGTTTTGTTTTATTTTTCCTTCTTGAAGCTATCAGTTAAACAGGATAGAAAGATTTATACATGTATGTGTTTATGTTTGCACGTGTACACACATACATACATATACTTTTAAGATGCTTATGCAAATATTTTGGATATCATAATTTAAATCTCACATAACACTATGTGGTTTGAAGTCTTTCCAAAGAGTCATGCATGCACACCCAAGATGTTAAATATATCACAACAAATACAGCACGGTCTATCATTTATGTCATTTTATCACTGGAGAATATTCAATTAAAAGCGATTTTTTTCTTTTCTTTTTTTTCTTTCTTTTTTTTTTTCCTTTTTTTTTCCAACTGTGCTAGTTAAGAATGTTCCTGAGGTTTGAGCTGAGTAAAATTCAAGTGAGACCATGTAGGAACTTGCCTCTGGACATGCTACAGTGCCGAAAGCAATTTGACAGCAGTTCAGAACCCTGAATTGCAATTCTGCTTTTAAATTTGAAGCAAGAGAAATGAAATTGTATTGCAAATTTTTTTTTCAGTCAGTTTTCAGGACACTTTTGTTACTGGGAGAATTCATGCAGCTTGTCCCATAACTAGGATGATAATACAAATAGGAAATAAAATTAAATTAAAAAAAATGTAGTTACATTTGACATGTTTCTGGAGAAAGACCAACTTCATTGTTTTATTTATAAATTCAGTGTATAAGGCATAAACAGTTTACCAGGACCAAAAAAAAAAAAGCACAATTTATAGGTTATTGACAGAAAATTATACTGTGTCATCCCTTTGTACATCTGAGTTCAATTAAATTGCCTGTTTGTTGATGTACTATTTTGCCATGAAGTAAAATTTAAAGGAATCATAGAGTCATTTGGGTTGGAAAAGGCCTCTAAGATCATCAAGTCCAACTTCCCTGGGCAGCCCATTCCAATGCCTCACAACCCTTAGAATGAAGAAATTCCAAATTTCCAACCTAAACTTCCCCTGGTGCAACTTGAGGAAATTTCCTTTTGTCCTATCACTTGTTCCTTGGGAGAAGAGACTGAACCCCACCATACCACATGGCAAATAACTTCAGTGGGTAATAATTCTTTTTGTGATTTTTTTCCCTAATCCTGAAAGACCAAAAAATATTTTAAGTGGTCATTATATTTAAAGTGTATATCCCATAGGGATTAGTATTTATTTGTGGTTCTTCTCAATCTTCCTTCCCTTGGCTGGAAGCCATCATGCAGCAGGATAGCTATGACTTTGTTGCCATCGCTGGAATGTGGTGGGACCACTCCCATGACTAGAGTGCTGCAATGACTGGCTATAGGCTCTTCAGAAAAGTCAAGCAGCACAGGAGTGGTGGTGTGGCTCTCTATTTTAGAGAGTGTTTTGATGTTGTGGAATTCAAGGCTGAGACTGGGAATGGTAAGGTTGAGTTAGGATGGGTTAGGATTGAGTTAGGATGGGTTAGGATTGGTGGGAAGGCCAACAAGGCAAGCATCCTGGTGGGGGTCTGTTACAGACCGCCAAACCAGGATGAGGAGACAGATGAGGAATTCTACAGGCAGCTGGCAAAAGTTGTGAAATTATCAGCTCTTGTCCTTGTGCGGGACTTCAACTTCCCACACATATACTGGACATGCAATACAGCTCAGAGGAAGCAGTCTAGGAGGTTTCTGGAGAGCGTGGAAGATAGTTTCCTGATGTAGCTGGTTAGTGAGCCTACTAGGGGAGGTGCCCTGCTGGACCTTCTGTTCACAGACAGAGAAGGACTGGTGGGAGATGTGGTGGCTGGGAGCTGTCTTGGGCAGAGTGACTATGAAATGGTGGAGTTCTCTATTCTGTGCAAAGCCAGAAGGGGGACCAGTAAAACTGCTGTCTTGGACTTCCAGAGGGCAGACTTTGAGCTGTTCAGGATGCTGGTTGGCAGGGTCCCTTGCGAGGCAGTCCTGAAGGGCAGAGGAGTCCAGGAAGGTTGGGCACTCCTTAAGAAGGAAATCTAAATGGCTCAGGAGCAGTCTGCCCCCACATGCCCAAAGACTAGATGACATGGAAGAAGACTGGCCTGGCTGAACAGAGAGTTGTAGTTAGAGCTTAGGAAAAAAAAGAGAGCTTATGATCTTTGGAAAACAGGGCAGGCCACTCAGAAGGATTATAAGGATCTTGTAAGGATGTGTAGGGACAAAATTAGAAAGGCCAAAGCTCATCTGGAGCTCGATCTGGCTACTGCTATTAAAGACAACAGAAAATGTTTTGATAAATACATTAACACAAAAAGGAGGACTAAGGAGAATCTCCATCCTTTACTGGATGCAGGGGGAAACTTAGTGACGAGAGATGAGGAAAAGGCTGAGGTGCTTAATGCCTTCTTTGCCTCAGTCTTTAGTGGCAAGACCAGTTATTCTCTTGATACCCAGTACCCTGAGCTGGTGGAAGGGGATGGGGAGCAGGATGTGGCCCTCACAATCCACGAGGAAATGGTTGGCAACCTGCTACAGCACTTAGATGTATGCAAGTCGATGGGGCCGGGTGAGATCCACCTGAGAGTACTGTGAGAACTGGCGGAGGAGCTGGCCAAGCCAATTTCCATCATTTATCAGCAGTCCAGGCTATCAGGGGAGGGACCAGTCGACTGGTGGCTAGCAAATGTGATGCACATCTACAAGAAGGGATGGAAGGTAGACCCGGGAAACTATAGGCCTGTTAGTTTGACCTCAGTGCCAGGGAAGCTCATGGAGCAGACTATCTTGAGTGTCATCATGTGGCATTTGCAGGGCAAGCAGGCGATCAGGCCCAGTCAGCATGGGTTCATGAAAGGCAGGTCCTGCGTGACGAACCTGATCTCCTTCTACGATAAAGTGACGTGTTGGGTGGATGAGGGAAAGGCTGTAGTTGTGTTCTACCTTGACTTCAGTAAGGCTTTGGACACCGTTTCCCCCAGCATTCTCCTTGAGAAACTGTCTGCTCTTGGCTTGGACTGGCGCACACTTTGTTTGGTGAGAAACTGGCTGGGTAGCCGGGCCCAGAGTGGTGGTGAATGGAGTTAAATCCAGTTGGAGGCCAGTCATTAGTGGAGTCCCCCAGGGCTCAGTACTGGGGCCAGTTCTCTTTAACATCTTTATCAGTGATCTGGATGAGGGGATTGAGTGCACCCTCAGTAAGTTTGCAGATGACACCAAGTTAGGTGCGTGTGTCGATCTGCTCGAGGGTAGAAAGGCTCTGCAGGAGGATCTGGATAGGCTGCACCGATGGGCTGAGGCCAACTGCATGAGGTTCATCAAGGACAAATGCTGGGTCCTGCACCCGGGGCATAACAACCCCAAGCAGCACTACAGGCTGGGAGATGAGTGGCTGGAAAGCTGTCTGGCAGAGAAGGATCTGGGAGTGATGTTTGATAGTCAGCTGAATACATGTATGAGCCAGCAGTGTGCTCAGGTGGCCAAGAAGGCCAACAGCATCCTAGCTTGTATAAGAAGCAGTGTGGCCAGCAGGTCTAGGGAAGTGATTGTCCCCCTGTACTTGGCTCTGGAGAGGCCACACCTTGAGTACTGTGTTCAGTTTTGGGGCCCTCACTACAGGAAGGACATTGAGGTGCTCGAGCGAGTCCAGAGAAGGGCAACAAAGCTGGTGAGGAGTCTGGAGAACAAGTCTTACAAGGAGCAGCTGTGGGAGCTGGGCTTGTTCAGTCTGGAGAAGAGGAGGCTGGGGGGTGACCTTATCGCACTCTACAGGTACCTTAAAGGAGGCTGTAGTGAGGTGGGGGTTGGTCTATTCTCCCACATGCCTGGTGACAGGGTGAGGGGGAATGGGCTGAAGTTGTGTCAGGGGAGGTTTAGGTTGGATATTAGGAAAAACTTCTTTACCGAAAGGGTTGTTAGGCACTGGAATGGGCTGTCCAGGGTATCACCATCCGTGGAGGTCTTTAAAAGACGTTTAGATGTAGAGCTTAGTGATATGGTTTAGTGGAGGACTTGTTAGTGTTAGCTCAGAGGTTGATCTCTAGGTGATCTTGGAGGTCTCTTCCAACCTAGATGATACTGTGATTCTGTGATTGCAAGTTCTTTGTCTTTCATATAAACAAGATTTTTTTCTGTTTTCCATAATCAAATGACAATTAGTTCTAAATGTAATTTGGCTATGTTGCATAGATCGGGTCTACATTTACATACTGGATAAAGAAAACTACATTTAATTTTGTAACTGTTCAGTTACTTTTAATGAAAATACAGCTATTGCAGCCACATATACTGGTTAAGCTAGCGATTTGGAAAGAACAGAGTATATATCATACCTTGAAGTTGAGGGTGTTAGATCCTTGCGTTATGTCCCAAAATAAGTTTTCTGTAAAATACAGGTTCCAATTTTTTCTTCACGTTAGTCTAGATTTTTCCCTAATTTTGGCGGGTAGCTGCAAGGAGGTTGGAAGCTCTAAGCAGTTGCTATTCTGACAGTCTCAGAACTTCTGCAGAACTCCTAACTTTCTTGAAAATCATATAACTCACTGATTTTTCATTCTCCTATACATGACCTACTGAGTCTAGCTATGAGTCATGTCCTGATTTCATCAAAACATTAACATACCTTATACTTCATGGCAAGCTTTGCTAAATACTCCTTACTTTTTGTATATATGAAAAATGTTTTCAAGCTTATATGAAACTATGGGAAATTTATATTTTAAATACTTGATTGTTCTGAATAATTTGACCATGAATTTCATCAGCATTATTGTGAGCTCTTAGTTAAGTTCTTTAGTAATTTACTCTTGATTTCTGTGAAGTCTGATCATTAATTATTGAAGGATGCATTATTTTTTCATAGCTATATGTCTCATGAAAAACTGTGAAGAGTCAGAAGCTGCTCTCTACTGGGGATTCAAATTTTTAACTGAAAAAATATACATAAAGCTTCCTAATAAAAACTGAATAGTTGCATATATCAACAGCTTCTGGCCACTTGACTAAGAGAAAAAAAAAGTCAAGAACACAGTCAGAGAAGGAGGAGACTGACACACCTTTTAAGCAGTAATCATGGACACTAATTAGGGATAACTGTCTATAAGGTTAAACTTAATTGTTCTGTGAAGGGATGGCTGAGATATCTTGGGTAAAAACGTATCCTGTAATGCTTCCAGTGTATTGTTGGAAATCAGCTCATGGACTTGCGTGACCTTGCATAAGCAGCTAAGCAAGGGTATTAATTTGGTCTCCTTGTTCATTCGGGCCCAAATCAACCACTTTATATTTCACTCATTCTGCTTTCTAAGTGTTCACTTCTCTTCATTCCAACTTTCCAGTTTTCTCTCCCACAAGTATATTAACACAGTTATTTTAAAATAAATTATAAGCATTGCAAAGAAACAAAAATGTTGGTTTATACTTAGTAAACAATTTAAACATTGTAATTTGGGGAAGAGGAGAGGAGAAAGGAGGAAAACACAGAGAACAGAATGGCATTGGAAAGTTAGGAAGCAGTGATATGGTTGTGTTAATGTTGTCATTTGAGCTACGTCTTCCAGTTTTATTTAGTTCAGAAACTGTATGCTCTTCATTCAAAAAATAAAATAAAATAAAATAAAATCTTCATCCCTGTTTAAACACCAAAAAACAGCAAGTTCTCCCAGCACAGGCCTGTATGAACCAAATGAAAACTAAACAGTGTGTGGAACTGAGTAACTCACAAGTAATGGTGCAAGGTTCTTATAAATAATGTTTTTTATACAGATATGTATATATTTGTGGACCTACTTGCAAGAAATACATATATATAATAGATATATAGATATATTATATAGGTATATCTATATATATATTTCTTGCAAGTAGGTCCACAAAATCAGTCTAAATTCAAACTCAGGTCTTTTTCCAGTACAGTGCAAAAAGTATCACACATATCCATAGGTATTATTAAGACTGCAAATGCAAACATTTGAACATGAAATTTTTTTTTTTTTTTTTTTTTTTTTTTTGTCTCCACAGAAACACAGTGAAGAGATAATATGGTTTTCACTGACATTCTGGTAGGAAGGTATAAGAGAAATTCTGGAATGAAAGTACCGTTTCAGCAGAGACTCCCAGAACCTGACGGTGCCTAAGAATGATCACCTCACATGTTGTACATACTCATGCTACTCCCAAGACTTCTGTCAGACTCTAGAGCCACCACGTTTACTTCTGGAAAACTCTTTTATGTCAGTGGGTGATGTGTAGCCACCAGGGCAATGCAGTGCAGTGCCTCCCTCCCAGATCAGCCCTGTCCCACAGCCCCTTGGTAAGGTTAGCTGGGCTGAGCAAGGGATGGTGACTGCAGTCAGCCACAGCCTAGCTATCCCAGGTATTCAGTGTGGGGCCCAAGCCAGGGTCAGGGTGTTGCCTGGTTCATCGGGGCCCAGGGCCATGCAGAGGCAGCTCTGTGAAAGGGCCAAAGGTGGCATCACCCATTGTGTCAGCAGCTGCAAAGAAAATTACTCTCCACCTGCCCTCTTGCAGATGCCCATTTATGCCTGTTGCTGCAGGGCTGCCTTCCCTGGGTTTGGTGGCCTGGCTCGTGAGATGGGTTGGGGAGAGGAGGCTGGGCCATAGCGCCTACCTCTTCTGTTGTCCCTGCAGCATCTCCTTGCTGCGTCTCTTGCCTCCGGTTTCCTGTACCAGCACCATTTGTCTCTCAGAAGACAGAAACTCATTTCACATCTAGGTTACCCTTATGACCAAGTAGTTTCTGTTCCCATAACCCCTGGGCTTTCAGTCCTGCTACCCTAACTCTTAATGCAACCCTCTGTGCTGTTTCCTCAGTGTTTTGGGAGGGCAAACTCCGTACTTGTTCCACACCCATTTCTTGTTAAAACTGGCTCTTTTTTTTTTTCCTTCTGTCTTCCCTCATCACTCTGTTCTTCCATCTATTCAAATTTTCTGTTTTCTTCTGCATTCCAAATGCACTTTATTTATTTTTTTACTTATTTTGTGCTGCCAGTTGGCATCTCAGTCTCTTCCTCTCCTCACCTCTCTCATCCTCATGCCTTACCACACGCCCCTGCAGGAGTGTTGATTTTCAGCCTGCTCTCCTAAGCCTCCCACCCAGCAGAGCCTAATTCATAGCATCCTGGCAGCATCTGTTCCAAGGAGTTTCCATCTCCCTTTCTCTTCCGTGTCATTAGTGAATTTACAGTCATTCAAAAGACAGAAGACTCTGACTTCTTGTTCCTTTTTGATACAAGGCTTACTGTATAATTTGTAGAACACAGGATGCTGCATTTTTCCTGTAACTACTGACCCATATCTTTCCCTTGTTACCAGAAAACAAAAAAATAAAGCAACAATAAAGCACTTGGCATAATAGTGTTCTTGAATAGCTACTGGTAGTGTAAAAGGTTTGAGGTTAATTTTCTCAAAGGCATTTATTCCTTAAACGGAACCTCTCAATGCCTCGAAAATATATATACTGTATCACCTGAAATGTTTTACAGGAACAGTAAAGACAGCTTAAAAGAGAATATAAAAATGAAAGTAAAACATGATTTAAGGCTGCAGTTCTATCTCTGGATACATCTATGACTGCCATCATAGTTAGCTAATTGGAATTGTACCTAGAAAGGGAAGAGGAAGTTTTTACCTTCAGGTATAAGAAGACAGTATAGTGAAAGCAACAGACACTTTATCAGACATACTCAATCTAGACAATTAAATTCCTTTCCCAAATAATTGTCTGCTACTGCATGTACTCTTAAGAAGAACAATTCTAAATATTTTTCAGTGTCTCCCGAAATACATGCACAGACTTTTATTTTATTTTATTTTTTATTTTGGGAATTCATAAATCACCATTGACACGATCAGTGATAAATGGATAAAAAAAATTTAGTTCTCAACATTATTCAACTGCATCACATTAAAATACTCTCTGAAATACAACATTTTATACATCATTTTATACCAATACTGGAGTAAATTGTAGTATAAATTACTGGCACAACTGTAGTGTTACAGTGAGGAAAACAAGGAAACCTTGAAGAAAACAGGGAGACTGGTAACCTTGAGCTAGCAAAAACAAGGCAGATAAGGAATGAAAAATAGAAAACAAGGAGAAAAACAGCTGAAGGTAGATTCTAGACTGAACCTATAGTAACCTTTCACTCATTCATGGTCATTAACATATTAAAAGCACACCCATCAAAATGCTAATGTATGCTAATAGTATTTGGTGGCCCACCCCACCTGTCCACTGTATTGCACAAACTCAGTATATTAGGTGAGCAGAAAAAGCCAATTAAAAGTAGCCAGAGAGATAGTTTCACAAGTTTGCTGTGAATAAATAATGTTGATTCAATCCAGAGGTATGCTTGCTTTGTGAAAGTTTACCAAGCACCTGATTCTGCAGTTATATAATTAATTATTTAATTAAAAGACTTTGGTGTAGATTCTGACTCTGTGTTTATTGGAGGGGTGTACTGGGCAGGAACCTACAGATAACACATCTAAACAGTAATTCTATTGCCTTTCTTATTCAGATTACAGCAATAGCTTTAGGGCATTCTTGGCTATATTTATGTCAGATGTAGCTTCTTATAGGCAACCCCTAGGGAATGTAAGCAACCAGGAGTAAAGTGACCAGGACAGGCTAAAAGGGCATGGCACAGCATCTTACTCAGAAGTTTGTACTGGAGAGTACAGGTAGGGCACTGAAGCATGGCCAGCTTGACCAGCAGAAGGTCACAGCTCACCACCCACTACAATTGGTGCAGCTTCCCAACATACCGCTTCCCAAGTGTCAGGCTGCAAGGTGTGCCCTACTTTTACACCAGTACAGTGTGGTAGTAGTGAGCATACCTGTGGGAGGTGTACCCAGGTGGAGGCATGCTTCATCTTAATGACACAGATCCAGGAGGAGGTGAATAGTTTGAGGAGTATCAGGGAGTGACAGATGGAAATAGACTACTGGAATTGCTCCCTACCTTTCCTGAGACAGGCCCAACAGGCTGAAGAAGTACACAATATGGAGGATTCCCTGTCCTCTCTCCACCCAGCTGCACGCAGTGACCTAATGGGTAATGGTGAAAAGTTCCTGCCTGGTGCAACAGGTGCATCTCCTTAGTGACCACCCAACCTTCCCAGGTGCCCTTGTGCAATACATAGTAAGTGCTCTGCAAGTGGAACTGAACAATATTTAGGAGTATGGTTCATCTGGCTTGGAGGTGTCACCAAGGTTAAGTTGGCCTGTGCCCTGCATTGACACAGTTCCCACCAAACAAAAAAAATGGGCCATTATCATAGGAAACTCCCCTCTGAAGGGAACAGAAGACACAATATGCAGCCTAGACCCACATCATAGGGAAGTCTGCTACCTCCCTGGGACCTGGGTTAGAGATGTGAAGAGAAAGCTCCCTTCCCTGGCACAATCCTCAGATTATTACCCATTATTGATTTTTCAGGTAGGCAATGGTGAAGTTCCACCAAGAAGTCTGAGGGCAATCAAGAGAGACTTCAGGGCCTTGGGACAACTAGTTCAGAGATCAGGAGCACAAGTAGTGTTTTCCTCTATCCCTCCAGTTGCAGGGAATGATGAGGGGAGAAGTAGGAAGAGCCAGCATATCCATACCTGGCTCTGAGCCTGTTGTGACCAGCAGATTTTTATTCGTTTTATTCGTCTGTTTTTTTTTTGTTCATAGATCATTTTACATGACACCAGGCTTGCTGGCATTGATGGTGTTCACATGTCTCAAAAGGGGAAAAGGATCTTTTCTCAGAAATTAGCAGGGCTCAATGAAAGAGCTTTAAAATGGATTTGAAGGGTGAAAGGGATAAAACTAGGCTTGCTAGAAATAAGCCTAGGGGCAGTATGCCAATGTTTGTGGGATAGTGGACTAGCAAGATCACTTGGTTTGCCAGTTCAGTAGAGGTAGGAGAGCCATGCAACAGCAAAGGCACAAGGGATATTGATGGGTTAGAAATCATGGAAGTGCCTGAGAATGGTCACATAGCAATTAGAGCTTTTGCCCCCCAGAAGGTGACAGGATAACTAGCCCAACTGAAGTGCATCTACACCAATGCACATAGTGTGGGCAACAAACAGGAGGAGCTGGATGTCATTTCGCAGCAGGAAAACTATGACATAGTTGCTATCACAGAAACAAAGTGGGATGACTCACATGACTGGAGTTCTGCAGTGGATGGCTATAAACTCTTCAGCAGGGATAGGATAGGAAGGTGGGGTGGTGGGGTGGCTGTGTATGTTAGGGAGTGTTTTAATTTTCTAGAGCTTAATAATGGCTACAACAGGGTTGAGAGTTTATGGGTAAGAATCAGGGGAAAGGCCAACAAGGAAGATGTCTTGGTGGGAGTCTCTTACAGACCACCCAACCAGGATAAAGAGGCAGATGAAGTATTCTATAAACAGCTTGGAGAGGTCTCACTATATCTAGCCCTTTTTCTTGTGGGGAACTTCAACTTACCAGATGTCTTCTGGAAATACAATGCAACAGAAAGTCTTTAGTAATAAAACCAGTTGTTCTCTGGGTAACCAGCCCTCTGAGCTGGTAGATAGGGATAGGGAGCAGAACAAAGCTCTCATAATCCCAGAGGAAATAGCGACCTGCTACAGCACTTAGATGTGCACAAGTCTATGGGGCCAGATTGGATCTGTACAAGAGTAATGAAGGAGCTGGCTGAAGTGCTCACCAAGACAATTTTCCATCATTTATCAGTAGTCCTGGAGATATATCAGGGGAGGTGCCAGTTGACTTGCAGCTAGCAGATGTGAATCTACAGGAAAGGCTGGAAGGAGGACCCAGGCAACTACAGGCCTATCAGTCTGACCAGGGAAGGTTATGGAGCAGACTGTCTTGAATGTCATCACACAGCACATACGGGACAACCATGTGATCAGGCCCAGTCAGCATGGGTTTATGAAAGGCGGGTCCTGCTTGATTAACCTGATCTCTTTCTATGACAAGATGACATGTTTAGTGGATGAGGGAAAGGCTGTGCATGTTGTCTACCTAGACTTTAGTAAAGCCTTTGACACTGTTTCCCACATCATTCTTCTGGAGAACCTGGCTGCTCATGGCTTGGATGGGCATACGCTTCGTTGGGTTAAAAACTGGCTGGGTGGTTGGGCCCAAAGACTTGTGGTGAATGAAGTTAAATCCAGTTTGAGGCTGGTCAGAAGTGGTCTCCCCCAGGACTCAGTACTGGGGCCAGTTCTCTTCAATATCTTTATCAATGATCTGGATGAGGGGATCAAGTGCACCCTCAGTAAGTTTGCAGATGAAACCAAGTTAGGAGGGAGTGTTGATCTGCTTGAGTGTAGGAAGGCTCTACAAAGGGGTCTGGACTGATGGGCTGAGGCCAAGAGTACAAGATTCAACAAGTCTAAGTGACAGGTCTAGCACTTGGGGCACAACAACACCATCCAGTGCTACAGACAGGGGGAAGACTGGCTGGAAAGCTAACCAGTGGACCTGGGGATATTGGTCAATAGGTTGCTGAATATGAGCCAACATTGTGCTCAGATGGCCAAGAAGGCCAACAACATCCTGGCTTCTCTCAGAAATACAGTGGTGAGTAGGACTAGGGAAGTGGTTGTCTCCCTGTACTTGCATACTGCATTCAGACGTGGGCCTCTCACTTAGAAGAAGGACACTGAGGTCTTGGAGCATGCCCAAGGAAGGGCAACAAAACTGGTGAAGGGTCTAGAGAACAAGTCTTATGATGAGAAATTAAGGGAACTGGGATTATTTAGCCTAGGGGAAAACAAAAAAGGAGGGTAAGGGGAGACTTTATCGCTCTCTACAACCATCTCAACAGAGGTTGTAATGGGATGGGTGTCAATTTCTTCACCCAAGCAACAAGTGATAGAACAAGAGAAAATGGCCTCAAGTTGCACCAGAGGAGGTTTAGATTTGATAAATTGGATGAACTGGGTAGTTTCAGGGAAGTGGTGGAGTCCCTGGGGGTGTTTAAGAAAAAGTTGGACTTGGTGCTCTTGGTGCTTAGGGACATCGTTTATTGGGTGACATTAGTAGTAGGGTGATGGTTGGAACAGATGATCTTTGAGGACTTTTCCAACCTCAATGATTCTATGATTATATGATATTAGGGAAAAATTTCTTCACTGAAGGGGTTGTGAGGCATTGGAACTGTCTGCTCAGGAAAGTAATTGAGTCACCCCCTCTGGAGCTATACAAAAGATATGTAGATGTGCTGCTTAGGGAAATGGTTTAGTGGTAAACTTGGCAGTCTACTTATAGATCATCAAAAATGCAATGCAGTTTTGTCTAATGTGTTCCTCCATTTTCTCACATAATTAGTTCTATTTCTAGTTTAAGAGTGATTATTATGACAGAAATGAGGCTATGTCATCAATTCCTTCAATCCCTTTAGCTTTCCATTGGTCTAGATTTTGTGCTGTCACCTAATAACTCTCTTTTTTTTTGTGTCTGCCCATTTGTCTGTATTCAAAACACTTACTATCACACACAAATTAATTTAAAACTTGGTTGCTTCTTTGCAGGTGAAGACTTGCAGAAATTCTAGAAGAATTTACTAAATCAGCATTGATTTTCTTACACTTTAAAATATTACTTTGATCCATTGTTAACTCTATGCAAAGACCACCACCATGTTGGGTGTGAAGCCTATGATAAATTGACTAGGAAGAAGCTGTGTCTTTTTTTTTTATTATTATTTTTTATTATTAATATGATTCAAATAAGTTTATTAGTGTGGCTTCATGTGGAGTCCTTTCTCAGGCACCATTGCACTATTTAATGAACTCAGGTACACTGCTTTCCAGGCAACAAAACCTTCTCTGTATTTAATGCACATGGGATTCAGATTTGTGGTGCAGTCCTAAACGGATTTGAGAAGAACATAGTTTAAGGGCATTTGTTCACTTTCTTCTCAGTTGTTTATAGTTCTCTTATCTAGATTTATGTTTAATGCCTGTTAAGGAAGGTAATGAAACTGAACCATGCCTGTTTCATCAGACTTGTAACTTATAACTAATCATGACAACAGTGATTTAGGTGTCCCCAAAAAAAGGAACAAAACACCAGTGTGTGTATTTCTATTTCAGTAAAATTTTTTAAAATATTTCTTCATGAGAACACGCTCAAGGCTACCTTCTTGTGAATGAAGTGTGTAGACTTTAATGCAAGCCAAATGTCATTGTGAAAATTATTATTGTTATTCCAGAATAGCTATTATGGGACTGGGACTTAAACTATGTCCACTGACAATATTTTCTCCCCAGACTGAAGCAAGGTAAAAAAAGAAGAAAAAAAAAAAAAAAAAGGAAAGAAAAAAAAGTTTAGTTTACTTCACACCAGTAAGTGGGATGTGGTATGAAGGAAGTACGAAATTAGTATCCATTAAGACAATTATAGCAGCCTAGAAGCTCCTACCAAGACTGATTATTGCTCTATATACTTTAAGAACGTAGGAAGAGATTAAATAAGAAACTCTTTTCTGTCATACTTTTTGACAACAGATTCTATCCTATGATTCAGTAGAGTACTCTTGACATTCTTACAAAGGCTTTAACATTTCCAAGGGGCTGTTTTTAAAAGTCATTCAGGAAACCCATATTCATATGATGGAAGGTAAAATTACTTCAAAGGTAATTAAAATCTTGTCAAAATCTGAAAATATAATATTTTTATTTTTAATGTCCAATGAGTCATAAGATTCTTCTGGGTGCTAGGTACATAGTACACTCTATTAAGCTTAGATTAGAGGTGATAATTGTAATGCAGCCAGCTACGCAGTCCCAGAGTTAGTTCCAAGTACAAAAACTTTGGCAACTAGGGCCAGGGTTGGGTTAAAGAACAACCTACATTCTGAACTATTCAAGACTAGATTTGAGATTTGATTCAGAACAGCAACATTAAGTGTCATGCCCTTGAACTAATAGTAATAGCTGATAAGGAAGCAGGACAGCAAATCCACTTTCATTCTTCAAACTTTCTGTCTCTTTTCTCCAACTTCTAGGGTCAAGCAAATATTTCTGAAGATCACATATAGTCTCATTTGGTGAACTGTATTTTTTTGTTTGTTTGTTTGTTTGGTTGGTTGGTTTTCTCTCTTTCTTTCTTTAGAGGGTGGAAAAAATTAAGACATTCATGCATGCTTGGCTGCCTTGTTTCCTAACTGAGAATTGTTAGCTGTTATGAATCCAAATCACAGAGCAGAGAGCCCCCAGATAGGAAATTCTTCCCCAGGGACTAAAAGAATCTCTTGCATATGGTCAAGTCTTTTACTGGCTCTAGATATTACTAAATAAAGAAATATGTTCACAGAATCACAGAATGGCTTGGGTTGGAAGGGACCTTAAAGATCATATAGTTCCAAGCGCCCTGCCATAGACAGGGATGCCACCCACTAGATCAGGTTGCTCAGGACCTCATCTAACCGGGTCTTGAACACCTCCAGGGATGGGCCATCCAAAACCTCTCTGGGCAACTTGTTCCAGTGCCTCACCACCCTCTGAGTGAAGAATTTCCTCCTAACGTCTACCGTAAATCTCCCCGCTTTTAGTTTAAAACCACCCCTCCCCCCCTTGTCCTGTCATTATCTGCCCAGCTCTCTCAGCCTTTCTATACAGGAGATGTGCTCCAGCCCTCTGATCATCTTCGTGGCCCTCCTCTGGACCCATTCTAACAGAACAACATCCTTGTGCTGGGGTCCCCAGACCTGGACTAAGTACTCCAAGTACACAAGGGCAGACTAGAGGGAGACAATCACCTCCCTTGACCTGCTGGTCACACTTCTTTTGATGCAGCTAGGATGCGGTTGGCCTTCTGGGCTGCAAGCATGGACTGTCGGCTCATGAGCCTGTCTGAATTTAAGAAGAGATTGGACTGTGCACTTAGTCACATGGTCTGAACTTTTGGGTAGACCTGTGCGGTGTCAAGAGTTGGACTTGATGATCCTTAAGGGTCCCTTCCAACTCAGGATATTCTATGATTCTATGATTCTATGTTGAGTTTTTTGTCTGCCTGTGGTGGTTTTACTCAGGTGGGCAGCCGAGCTCCACCACAACCGCTCTCTCACTCCCCCTCTCCTCAAAGAGGAAGGGGGAGAAAATACAACACAGAGAACTCGAGGTTTGAGATAAGAAAGGTTTAATTAAAGGGAAAGGGAATGGGAGAAAAAAAACAGAGACAAAAGAAGCAATCAGTCCGCGCGGAAGCACAGAGAGAGGAAAAATTATTCTCTACTTCCCATCAGCGAGCGGTGTTCGGCCACGTCCTGGGAAGCAGGGCCCCAAACGCGTAGTGGTTGTTCAGGAGGAACAGCCCCCTCTCCCACGAGAGCCCCCCCTTTTATTGCTGAGTGTGACATCAGGTGTTATGGAATATCCCTTTGGTTGGTTTAGGTCAGCTGCCCCAGCAATGTCCCCTCCCCATCACTTGCCCACCCCCAGTCTGCTGGCTTTTGGGGGCTTGGAAGGAGTCCTGATGCTGTGCCAGCACTATGCAGCAATAGACACAACACTGGAGTGATATCAGTGCTGTTCCAGCTACGAGTGCAGAGTACAGCACTGTGTGGGCTGCTGCAGGGAAAAGGTGACTCCAGCTCAGACAGACCCAACACAACTTCCACCCCTTATTCCATAACATTTGTGTCACAATCAGGTACAGTTTAGTATATAGATGTTCTCATCACCATTGTTTTCTGTCCATTGAAGCATTTTTATGTCTGTACTTCTCTTTATTCTATAGGTCTTTTCCCAAAATGCTCATAAAAACTGTTGATGGTTTCGCCTTCATCTGTCAAAGTGGTCACTCAGGGCAGGCGAAGTTGGTTTTCTTGACACCAGCACCAGCTTAGCTCACATCAGTGTTGCACTTGCCCGGTTCCTTGCAAAGTTGACCTGTCATTGGTTCTGCAGTGTCCTCCTACAACACATAACTTGGATGACAGATTAATTTTCTCCCAGTGTTAAATCTCCTTGAGGCACACACTTGATATCCCCATCTTTCTGCATTACCCACCAGGTATACCCTGGTCCTTGGGCAAAGACAATCCCACGAGTGGGTTTGCCTTTTCCCGAGGCAGGGGCAACCCACACCGCCTTCCCCATCCACTTCCCCACACGCACTACAGGGACTTTAGCTTCTCCCACAGTGTGTAGGGGTTTTGTTTCAGCAGGACCAGGACGGTTTTCAGACCCCCTGTTGTTAACTAGCCAAGTGGCCTCTGGTAGATTTATATCCCAATGTTTCCATGTCCCAGCACCCAATGCTCGCAGCATAGTTTTTAACAGTCCATTGTACCTCTCAACCTTCCCAGAGGCTTGTGGGTGATAAGGGATGTGATACACCCATTCAATGCCATGTCTCTTGGCCCAGGAAGTGATCAAATTGTTTCGGAAGTGACTCCCATTGTCGGACTCTATTCTCTCCGGTGTACCATGTCGCCACAGCACTTGCCTTTCCAGGCCCAAGATAGTGTTTCGGGCCGTGGCATGGTTTACAGGGTATGTTTCCAGCCACCCAGTAGTTGCTTCTACCATGGTGAGTATGTACCGTTTGCCTTGGCGGGTTTGTGGAAGTGGTCCGATGTAGTCAATCTGCCAGGCCTCACCATATCGAAATCCAAGCCATCTCCCCCTGTTCCAGGGAGACTTTACCCTCATGGCTCGTTTAATTGCAGCACAGGTCTCACACTGATGGATAACCTGTGTGATGGCCTCAATGGTCAGGTCCACCCCTCGATCACGAGCCCATCTATATGTGGCGTCCCTCCCCAGATGTCCTGATGTTTCATGAGCCCATCGAGCTACAAACAGTTCACCCTTATGTCCCCAGTCCAGGTCCACCTGAGCTATTTCAATTTTTGAAGCTCGATCTACTTCTTCGTTGTTCTGATGTTCTTCGGTAGCACGATTCTTAGGCATATGGGCATCTACATGACGTACCTTTACAGCCAGGTTTTCTACCCGGGCAGCAATATCTTGCCACAGGGTAGCAGCCCAGATAGGTTTACCTCTGCGCTGCCAGTTGTTCTGTTTCCATTGTCGCAGCCACCCCCATAGCGCATTTGCCACCATCCATGAGTCAGTGTAGAGATACAGTACCGGCCACTTTTCTCTTTCAGCAATTTCTAGGGCCAGTTGTATAGCTTTCACTTCTGCATACTGACTTGACTCACCTTCCCCTTCCATGGCCTCCACAACTTGTCGTGTGGGACTCCACACAGCAGCTTTCCACTTCCGATGGCTCCCTACCACACGGCAGGATCCATCAGTGAACAACACATATTGCTTTCTGTCTTCTGGCAACTCATTGTATGGTGGTGCCTCTTCAGCACGCGTTACTTCTTCTGTCGGTGCTCCGAAATCCCTGCCCTCTGGCCAGTCCATAATCTCTTCCAGGATTCCCGGGCGATTGGGTTTCCCCATTCGAGCCCGCTGTGTAATTAACGCTACCCATTTACTCCACGTAGCATCGGTTGCATGATGTGTAGTGGGGATTTTCTCTTTGAACATCCAATGTAACACAGGTAGCCGTGGGGCCAAGAGAAGTTGTGCTTCTGTACCAACAACTTCTGAAGCTGCTCTAATCCCCTCATATGCTGTTAATATTTCCTTTTCAGTTGGGGTGTAATTGGCTTCTGATCCTCGATAGGCCCGGCTCCAGAACCCCAAAGGTCGGCCTCGAGTTTCTCCTGGGGTCTTCTGCCAGAGGCTCCAGGTGAGCCCATGCTCCCCAGCTGCAGTGTACAGTATGTTTTGCACAGCTGGTCCAGTACGGACAGGCCCAAGGGCTACTGCACGAGCTATTTCTTGTTTGAGTTGTTCAAAGGCCTGTTGTTGCTCGGGGCCCCACTCGAAAGAGTTCCTCTTTCGAGTCACTCGATACAGAGGACTCACAAGCTGACTATAGCCTGGCACATGCATTCTCCAAAATCCCACAAGACCTAGGAAAGCTTGTGTTTCTTTTTTGCTAGTTGGCGGAGACATAACTGTTATTTTGTTGATCACATCCGTCGGAATGTGGCGACGTCCATCCTGCCATTTTACCCCCAAGAACTGGATTTCCTGTGCAGGTCCCTTGACTTTATTCTGTTTAATGGCAAATCCAGCTTTCAGAAGAATTTGAATTATTTTCTTCCCTTTCCCAAAAACTTCTTCTGCTGTGTTACCCCATACGATGATATCATCGATATACTGCAGGTGTTCAGGAGCGTTCCCCTGTTCCAGTGTCGTCTGAATCAGTCCATGGCAGATGGTAGGGCTATGTTTCCACCCCTGGGGCAGTCGATTCCAAGTATACTGAATGCCCCTCCAAGTGAAAGCGAATTGTGGCCTGCATGCTGCTGCTAGAGGGATAGAGAAAAATGCATTAGCAATATCAATTGTAGCATACCACTTAGCTGCCTTTGACTCTAGTTCGTACTGGAGTTCTAGCATGTCTGGCACTGCTGCACTTAGTGGTGGTGTGACTTCATTCAGGCCCCGATAGTCCACTGTTAGCCTCCACTCGCCATTGGACTTCCGCACTGGCCATATAGGACTGTTAAAAGGTGAATGAGTCTTGCTGATCACTCCTTGGCTCTCCAGATGGTGAACTAACTCATGGATAGGAATCAGGGAGTCTCGGTTGGTGCGATATTGCCGCCGGTGCACAGTTGTAGTCGCAATTGGCACTTGCTGTTCTTCAATCCTCAGCAATCCTACAGCAGAAGGGTCTTGTGAGAGACCAGGCAGGGTAGACAACTGCTTAATCTTCTCTGTGCTCAAGGCAGCTATGCCAAAAGCCCACCGGTACCCTTTTGGATCCTTGAAGTACCCTTTCCTGAGGTAGTCTATGCCAAGGATGCACGGAGCCTCTGGGCCAGTCACGATGGGGTGCTTTTGCCACTCATTCCCAGTTAGACTCACTTCAGCTTCCAATATGGTTAGCTCTTGGGATCCCCCCGTCACTCCGGAGATAGAGATGGGTTCTGCCCCTTGGTGGCCTGACGGCATTAGGGTACACTGTGCGCCTGTGTCCACTAAAGCTTTATATTTTTGCGGTTCCGGTGTGCCAGGCCATCGAATCCACACAGTCCAGTAAATCCGGTTGTCCCTCTCCTCTACCTGGCCAGAGGCAGGGCCCCACTAGTCCTGGTCGGAGTATCTATCAATTATTTCTTCCAAACGTGAAGCAGAAATCTCTTCATCAGGGTCAGGAGTAATACTATTCCTTCTACTACCTCTGGGGGACTGTTCAACAGAAACTGGGGCAGCAATCCTCCTAGGGGCCCTCTTTGTTGCTGTTGTATCTTTCCGTAGCTCACGTACCCGAGCAGCTAGGGCCGAGGTCGGTTCACCATCCCACTTCCTCATATCTTCCCCGTGGTCACGTAAATAAAACCACAAGGTACCTCGCGGTGTGCGTCCCGGATTCTCCCTTGTTTGAGCTGGGGACTGCTGGCGCTTGATGGCCGAAAGATTTTTCCGTTTAGGTGAGGACGAAGCTATGTGTTCATCTAACCGTTGGGACAGTTTCTCCACAGCTGAAATGCAGCCCCGTACTGGGGGAGAGAGATTTTCTTCATACTTATGAAGCTGGTTGGACACGGTATCCACAGTTGGCCCCATCCCCTCGTCCCAACCCATGACTGCCAGTGTGCTGGCATGTGTTGGGGGTGCAGCTCGTACAAACTTCCGCCACATGGACGTTGTGCATTGCACTTCATCGGGGTCTTTAGGTGTCTGGGCGTTGTTTAAATCACTATAAAGCATCTCCAGCACAGCTAATTCCCGCAGCTGCTGGAGGCCCTTATCTATAGTGGCCCATTTGTTTACTTGGTAGACAATATCCTCTTTGTGGGGATACCTTTCTTTCACTGCTGTTAGGATTCGCCTCCAGAGGCTGATAACTTGTGCCTCTCTTCCAATTACTCTATCAATGAGTCTTTCTCTAGAAAGGGATCCCAGCTGCTTGGCTTCGTTGCCTTCTAGCTGTTGGGTATTGGCCCCACTATCCCAGCATCGAAGCAGCCAAGTGAGGATGTGCTCACCTGGATGGCGACTGAAGTCTTTCCGTATTTCTCGCAGCTCACTCAGAGATAGAGACCGAGTAGTTTCTGATTCATCTATGATTTCAGTCTCTTCTTCGCGATGTTGCCGTGATAACGCTGCTTTAGAGCCACTTGCCTTTTCCTCTTCTCCCTCATCCGTAGAAGGAGCTTCTTCCCTTACTAAACGACCTGATCTCCGTTTCCACTGTTTCGTCTTTACTACAGGGGCGACTGATACCATAGATGGTCGGTCCTCTAGGGTGGTCACAGTGTGTGCTGTCTCATTATCAAATTCAGGAACCTCCCTATCCCCTTGAGGGTGCTGGGCAATGTTAATTGACATCTGATAGGCGTAAGCCAGACCCCAGCAGAGTGCAGCCAGCTGGTGGAGTTCTCTAGTATTGCCAGGGTCAGGGCATACGTCTTTCAAACATTCCACCAGTTTTCTTGGATTTTGTACTTGTTCAGGGGTGAAATTTAGAACCATTGGGGGAGAAAACCGTGATAGGTACCTGCCCAAATCCCCCCACACACCTTGCCACCCACAACTTTGTCTGGGGACAGGTCCTTGAATAATATTCTTAATAAATTGCTTTACTTTGGGGAAGATGACAAACACTAGACCTAGTGACAGGAGGATAATATCCGACCAGGGGTATCCAAGATACTGAAAGGCTGCTGTAATTAGCCCACAGGGAGAAAAGTAGAAGGCACTGTAATTCCTAATATTTTCAATAAGATAATCTCCAGGAGACCAGGAGGATAACAATGCCGGGTTTGAATACCAAACAAAACTGAAGGCCAGTATGTTACAGCACAACATGATAAAAAAAACAAGCACAGACTTCAACACTTTCTCCGATCGGATGTAAAGGAAAAAAGAAAACAGAGAGTGGGCTATATACAACATATCCACACAGAAAAGTATTACCAGAAAACCGAGCATTATGACTACCAATATGTTAGTTGTAAATACTTCAATCAATGCTATTGTTATCTCAACCCTCGAGCCCCACGTTGGGCGCCAAAAAGGATTGTGGTGGTTTTACTCAGGTGGGCAGCCGAGCTCCACCACAACCGCTCTCTCACTCCCCCTCTCCTCAAAGAGGAAGGGGGAGAAAATACAACACAGAGAACTCGAGGTTTGAGATAAGAAAGGTTTAATTAAAGGGAAAGGGAATGGGAGAAAAAAAACAGAGACAAAAGAAGCAATCAGTCCGCGCGGAAGCACAGAGAGAGGAAAAATTATTCTCTACTTCCCATCAGCGAGCGGTGTTCGGCCACGTCCTGGGAAGCAGGGCCCCAAACGCGTAGTGGTTGTTCAGGAGGAACAGCCCCCTCTCCCACGAGAGCCCCCCCTTTTATTGCTGAGTGTGACATCAGGTGTTATGGAATATCCCTTTGGTTGGTTTAGGTCAGCTGCCCCAGCAATGTCCCCTCCCCATCACTTGCCCACCCCCAGTCTGCTGGCTTTTGGGGGCTTGGAAGGAGTCCTGATGCTGTGCCAGCACTATGCAGCAATAGACACAACACTGGAGTGATATCAGTGCTGTTCCAGCTACGAGTGCAGAGTACAGCACTGTGTGGGCTGCTGCAGGGAAAAGGTGACTCCAGCTCAGACAGACCCAACACACTGCCAGAACCCCCAACTCCTTCTCTGCAGGGTTTCTGTCAAAGAGTTCCTCTCCCAGTCTGTACTCCTGTCTGGGATTGCCCTGACCCAGGTGCAGCACCTTTCACTTGGACTTGTTGAACGTCATTTAGTTCACGTGTGCCCAATTCTCAGTCCTTTCCAGGTCCCTTTGGATGGCATCCCTTCCTTCTGTACTACTCATCTTGGTGTTATCGAGGTCTTCAGAAACAAAGTGATAGAATCTCTTACTCTACACCCTACCCTCCACTCATGCTCATTCTTTGCAATCTTTGTCCCATTAAATTCTGGTACAGATGAAAGGAAATCAGAGTTAAAGTAGCACATTTGGATTTTCATAGCATTACTAAGTGGAAAGTAGAACTTTACATGTCAGAGTGAATATATACTGATTGTATAATAGTGGCATTTTCATACCTTGCCTGTTTTGGCAGCCATACATGTATATGAATACTTCACATGTATGCCTTTATAAAATTAGAATAATTAATAGCATATAAACTGAATTATCTTAATATGATTGAAAACACAGACACCTCCTCCCAAGCTATAACATGAACACTACTTTAGCTATGTATTACTATTCTGTTAATGAAGTTTAATCAGTAAGAAATACAGCTGGAGAATTATTCATTACTGCCGATTGTTACTAATTGTCACTAAGGTTTCCTAATTATTCACTTTTGCTGGAAGCTGATTAGTTTCATGTCTTACTTGTTAGTTAGCAGACAAATACATTTTCACTCATATACATCAAGGGGAAGAAAGAAAAATGCTTATTTGCAATCAAAATACAGTTTTGATGGAAGATTTTTTTCTATCAGATATTGCAAAATTTTTGCTGGTTAAAAAAATAAACTCCTGGTGGTGTGTCATGAAGTGGGGAAAGGCTTTGTCAGTTCTCTTCATTTTAATCTTGAAGATAATCTTCTCTTATGCAAATCATAAAACCTTATCTACTGTCTCACCTTGAGTGCATCAGTTACCTGAAGAGGAATTTGCTGTACCAGCGTCTTTTTAGTTTTGTATTGGATCATGCTGCTGTCCTTCATTTCATGTAGCAGTAACCACACTTGATATTTTCCTAATTTCATTTTCTTTTTGCATATGGATTAGTCGCTGTTGAATCAATAGCTGACCACTTAGATAAGTTCAAACTAGCTAACTATTTTAGAATTTTAAGTTCAAAAAAAAATTTAAGTTCATTTTGCAGGCTTTCATGTTCCATTCCATGTTCAGGGTACATCTGTCATAGTGACTTAGCTCAGAGAAAAAATATTTTTGATGAGAAATCTCTGATGACATTTCATTTGCTTTCTACCTTATTTATTTATTTTCTCTCAAAGTGATTTTGGTGCATTCGATCTAAATTCCTCTTGGAGGAAACTATCTGTGTGGATTCTAGAAAGTCCCTCAACATGTGCCTAGTATCTCCACATTACCCGTTTACCTAGCAGTCTCTGGGATCCTCAGGGTATCCCACATACCTCATGTGGTTCTCATGTTACGAAAGCATTAAAGTGCTGCATCTTGTCTTTGTTTTCAGCTGCCAGATCCTCAAAAACCTCCATTTCTGTGTTATTCTGACCAGAGGTTCTTTCCAACCTCAACCATTTTGTGATTCTATATTTAGTTCAAATTTAGTATTCTGAAGGCCATCCTTTTGAGAAAGAGTTCAACAGTCACTGATAGTATCAATACTGCAAACTTATTTCAGTGATCTTGATTAAATATTTGGGCAAGTGGATACTGTTCTTCACTTCAGGGCATGCATAGGAGAGACTTTCTGAGGAGAGGTTTTGTGCTCTGTTATGTATTGCATCCATGGACTCTGTCAATAACTTACGAAGAATTGCACTAAATTCTAAATCATTTTACCCTTCACTACAGTTGTCATCAATAGCTTTATGTGTTGCACTTTCTGCCAACACAACAATTTTAAACTCCAATAAGCATCTGGCTTTGATATTTATTTCTCTTGGCAGATAAGGTAGGGGGATTTGTATTAATATGATGGCTTCCTAAGTTTGAGGAACTGCTATACATTACAAATCACACAGCATGGCTACTGTGTCACTAATAGTACTTTTGCAGGAGCCAGAAGCTGCAGGATAAACTTAATTTAGCTATTGTCAGAAATCTGTCTATTCCTTACCTTCTATGAGCACGTGGTCCAAGTGATCTGCACAGGTGACATGACATGATACTAGACCCATCTTTTGCACTTCATAAAGTAGTACGTTGTAGCTCACATCTGTAGAAGTGCAGTTTCAAAAATATATGTATTATAACATGTTAATTGATGTTAATAGGTTGTCCTATAGGTGTAGCATACTGTACTATCACTTTATACTTGATGTGGCAGAAGATGAGAAATGCTTCTTGGTGATCATAGTTATCCTCTGTCATACTTATTAAGGCTGTCTTGTGTTCTTTGTAGAAATTAAATATGAGAAGTGCCATGGCCAGATGCACACCATCACCCAGAAGCTGCATAGATAAGTAAATAAATTAAACAATTATTTCCTCATCATACCCACTGCCATGGGAGTGTAACAGCAACCAAGCTGTAAGCATAAGTCAGGGACAGTTTCCTTAATGTTTCATGTTAATGGTTGGCAGCTCAGGCTTCAAAAGGTATTCTAGTGAAAACAGGTGTATGAGTAACTCCATCTAAATTCATCTTGTTTGTGAGGGGCTCATAAATGTCAGAAGCTCCAGCAACATGCTACTTCAACCAAGTTTTACTATCGTGTGTTAAGGTATAAAGTGATCAGCTTTCAGTCACCCAGGTGGCTACTTGATAGAAGACAAAGAAGCAATGAATAGAGGTTAATTAGGTCTCTCTTCTACCAGAACTCAAGGGCGCCGTTTGACTTACAGAGAGCAGCAATTTCTGATAGCCTGAGAGCTTGAGTCCACCTCTTTGTTTTCAAAGTCCTGTCAACAAAGTGTCAGGAATTAAGATCTGTGTCATAAGGCTCAGTGCTAACTGTTATTAGCAGCCCTGTTACTAGCCAAAATGATGCGTGACTCAGATGTAAAATTTCTAAGCACATCTTGTCAAATTAAAAAATTAGGTGAACTATACAGTTAATGGAAAACACACACCTGCCACCAAATAAACTAGTCCCAATACAGGAGAATTCTAGATGTCCCTGATCCCCGTTTAGCAGCAGCACCCTCCTAATTCTCTCTGTGAGACCTCTACAACTAACTGTGCCTCTGAAGCCATAGTGATTCAGACACACTCTGCTTGAGAGGCGAGGATCTCTTTTTGTGTTGGAAATCTTATATAATTTTGCCAGATGGCAATCAGATCCACAGACTGTTCTCAGCTGCTGAAGAGCCCATATTCTCTATTACAACACATGCCTGAAAATTGACAAAATATTTTCTATTCATTTGGAGACTGATGTTTTTCAAAATTAACATTTAAAACAGCAGCAAATATGTTTAAGCTACTGGTTCTATCAGCCTTATCTGTTTACATTGTTATAATCAACTACCTGAAAACAAGTTTATAGACTGGTTGCATTCAGATTTGGGTGAAATTTAATATATTTTAATCCTACCTATTTTATCCAAAGACTTACAGATTTTAAAATCTCCTAACTTTTTAACAAAATACTTTAATGACTTTTTCCTTTTAGAGCCTCTTAAACTACTTATTCAAATATCTCGTGTTGCATGTTTAAATACAGAATTAAAAGTACTGAGAAATAAAAATAAAAAGATAAAACTGTGTCTTTATGTATTTACCCAGTTCAATGTGTGCCAAGAAGCCTTTTCAATTCAGGTTCACTTCATTTGTTGTAATTATTTTCCTCTCTTCTATTCTTTCCTCTCCATTCCCCTCTGAACCACCCCTTAAAGAACTTTTACAGTCCCTTCCATGGTTCTACCAGATGGGGATCAATAAAATTTAGAGAATTACAGCTCTGGACCAAATGTCTGTGCAAGAAATCAGTCTCTGTTTGAAAGTGAATTAAATCTATGCATTAAGAAGTAGTTCTGAGGCAATGATACATCCACCATAAACTTCTACAGGTATTCTTAGAAAAATGGAAGAATCAAAAAAAAAAAGTTGTCATTCTGAGTGGAGACTGGGAAGAAAGTGAAGCAGGGGCAGATTATCAAGAAATAATGAGTGCAGTAAGCATTAACATTCTACATTTTCTTTAGTGTAATAGCTCAGGGTGTCATTCAACCCTTACCTAGTACAGGCATATATGAACATTAGAGGAGGGTTCTCTATAAGTGGTTGTCCATGTGTATGAATTTCAGTTTCGTCTCCTAGACACTTCTCTTTTAATCACAACTGTCATATTTGCAGTATTAAATATGGATGAGAGTCTGTATAGATTTAAAAACAAACAAAAAATTTATTGAGTACTTAGGGATTTTTTTTTCTCCTTTGCAAAAAAGTCCTTTGTTAATCTTATTTTTATAGTTTCATTTTTCAACACCTTATCATAGTAATGCTAGACAGTTTAACTCATGGGTATTCTCAGCGATTGCAGCCCATTAAAGAAAGTGTACAAGATTGACTGTCAAGGAATACCTTTAAAGACAATACAAAGCATTGGTACTCTTTACATTTGTTTGAGAGGGGGGTCAAATTATATTTGTTTTCATCTATATCACTAGCTGTTCAATGGAATATGAAAATTTATTCATTTTAACATGATCAAATTGATTACAGAAAAATGAGATATTGCATAATATTATACAAATTTTGTTGTTATACAGGAAGAGAAATCACAGGGGAAACAAACAAACAAACCACCAAAAGAACATTAGTTTCTTTGATAGCTACTTTTTTAGATTTCAGCCCCAACTGAATAGTAATATTTAATAAACACAATAGCACAATAGTTATGAAGGTCCAAAAGAAGACTAATATAAAAGTATTTGGATAAATGAATGTAAACAGGTTCAATTATATTCTCCTTAATAATCCTTATACTCCTACCTAGTTTTGGTCTTCAGTTACTCTAATTATTTCTCTGCTTTATCACTACTGAACATACATCTGAAATTTATTTTCTGATGTAATTAAAGACAAGAAAAAGGCAGTGGAACTGTAGAATAGGACTTCAAGTCATGCCTTCCAAATTCTAATTCCTATCATTGATTTTAAATTTGAACATCTGATTAAAAACCCACCTGAGTAATCTAAAAGCTTTTCATCAGCTTTAGCTGCAGAGATTGCTTTATGCATACAGATTCCCAAAATTGGGAATGTTATAGTAATTCTGTAAAAGATCCAAGACAAAAAATAAGGAAGAAAAAATGATGACAAAGGAAAATAAAATTATGATAAACTACATTCTTGAAAGCAATGCCATAATGAGAATGAAAAAAAAAAAAAAAAAAGAACAAATACATAAACTGCAGCCAAACTGCAACCAAACTATTAAAGCATCACTTGACTCTGCAATGTTGATTCACTCTTTCCTTCTTCTAATTTATTTGTCCTTTTAATCACATTTTCATTATCTCCTCCCCCCCCTCCCTCCCCACTCCATTTTATTCAATTCTTGTGTTTTTTTTTTGGTAGTTTTCTTTTTCAGCAAAGATGAACTCTAGCTCTTCTATATTTTACCATTCTTACCATGTTCTGTTCCGAGGCGATCAGCTCCGGGGCAGACGCGTTCTGCAGCGGAGCGGGGGATCGGGCCAGGCAGGGCTAATTTTTCCGGCATCGAGCCTACTTGAGGGAGCCACCAGGACCCGGCAGCCCTCGTGAGAGAGGCTGACGAGGCGAAGGCGGAGCCAGCAGTGCCCCCTCCCCAGACGTTCAAAAGCTGCCCCTAGGGAGCGCGAGCGACCAGGAGCGCGGCAAACAGGGCGTGGCGCGTCAGAAGGGAGTGGCGCGTCAGTTCGCGCAGGCAGGGCAGAGCGCTCCCCCTGCCCACACGAACACCTCCTTAACAACAGCCGTTAGCTAGGTGATAATGGTCTCCACCAGGCACGGTGCGCTTTCCAGGAAGTTGGTACACACCCAGACCGACTACCCATTAAAAAATGCCACAGTTCAGGTCACCGGATGCAAGGAGTGTCTGAGCCTGTTGCTGCCATCCGTGGGAGGCAGAGAAACTGCGTGCGTGAGGTGCGAGCAGGTGGATGACCTGGTCCGCATGGTGGCGGAGCTCAAGGAGGAGGTGGAGAGGTTGAGGGCCATCAGGGAGTGTGAGCGAGAGACTTGTGGAGTAACTCCCTGCAGGGCCTCAAGGGGAGGTACCGAGGTGAGACTCCTCAAATGGGGGTGGACCCCTGCCCTGTAGCCATCGGGCAGAGGGAGGGGATCTGGGAGTTCAGGAGGAATGGAAACAGGTCCCTGCTCGACATCGCAGGCGACGCCCTCCCCTTCCGGCCCCGCATTCCCAGGTGCCCTTACACAACAGGTTTGAGGCCCTGGAGCTCGACAGACCAGTAGCTGAGGAAGAGGTAGCAAGTGTTCCCAGGAGGATGCCTAGGGCGAGGAGGTCGACTCCACGCCTCAGGACTGCCTCCACCAAGAAAGACAATAGAGGGTTATTGTTGTTGGAGACTCGATTCTTCAGGGAACAGAGGGCCCTATTTGTCGGCCTGACCCTACCCGTAGGGAAGTCTGCTGCCTCCCTGGGGCCAGGGTCCTGTTGCCAGGAAGCTTCCCAACCTGGTACGCCCCTCTGACTATTACCATCTTTTGATAGTCCAGGCGGGCAGTGACACCATTGAAGAGAGAACCCTGAAGGCTATCAAAAGAGACTTTAGGGGGCTGGGTCAGTTAGTGGATGGAGCGGGAGTGCAGGTAGTGTTTTCGTCCATCCCTACGGTGGCAGGGAGGGGTACAGAGAGGACACGGAAAGCCCACCTATTAAACACGTGGCTCCGGGGCTGGTGCCAATGCAGAAATCTTGGGTTTTTTGATCATGGGGCACTTTACTCAGCACCTGGCCTGATGGCCACAGACGGGTCCCTGTCTTTTAGGGGAAAAAGGATCCTGGGCCAGGAGCTGGCAGGGCTCATTGAGAGGGCTTTAAACTAGGTAGGAAGGGGGATGGGGCTGAAGCTAGGATTGTTGGGGCTGTGCCAGGGGGAACAATGGCAAGGCCGGAGGATAAGGCAATGGCCCAGCTGAAGTGCATCTACACCAATGCACGCAGCATGGGTAACAAACAGGAGGAGCTGGAAGCCATCGTGCAGCAGGCAGGCTACGACTTGGTTGCCATCACGGAGACGTGGTGGGACCAGTCTCATGTCTGGAGTACTGCAATGCCTGGCTATAAGCTCTTTAGAAGGGACAGGCAGCACAGAAGGGGTAGTGGAGTGGCTCTCTATATTAGAGAGTCTTTCGAGGTTGTAGAACTCGAGGCTGGGAATGACAAGGTCGAGTCCCTTTGGGTTAGGATCGGCAGGGACAACAAGGCTAGCGTCCTGGTCGGGATCTGCTATAGACCGCCAAACCAGGATGAGGAGACGGATGAGGAATTCTACAGGCAGCTGACAGAAGCTGCAAAATCGTCAGCTCTTGTACTCGTGGGGGACTTCAACTTCCCTGACATATCCTGGAAGCACAACACAGCCCTGAGAAAGCAGTCTAGGAGGTTTCTGGAGAGCGTGGAAGATAGCTTCCTGACGCAGCTGGTTAGTGAACCTACCAGGGGTGGTGCCCCGCTAGACCTTCTCTTCACAAACAGAGAAGGACTGGTGGAGGATGTGATTGTCAGGAGCTGTCTTGGGCAGAGTGACCACGAAATGGTGGAGTTCACTATTCTTGGCGAGGCCAGGAAGGGGACCAGTAAAACTGTTGTATTGGACTTCCGGAGGGCTGACTTTGAGCTGCTCAGGACACTAGTTGGTGGAGTCCCTTGGGAGGTGGTTCTGAAGGGCAGAGGGGTCCAGGAAGGCTGGGCGCTCTTCAAGAGGGAAATCTTAATGGCGCAGGAACGGTCTGTCCCCATGTGCCCAAAGACGAGCTGGCGGGGAAGAAGACCAGCCTGGCTCAACAGAGAATTGTGGCTTGATCTTAGGAGAAAAAAGAGGGTTTATAATCTTTGGAAAAGTGAGCAGGCCACTAGGGAGGACTTTAAGGATGTAGCGAGGCTGTGCAGGGACAAAATTAGGAAGGCCAAAGCTCATCTGGAGCTCAATCTGGCTACTGCCGTTAAAGATAACAAAAAACGTTTCTATAAATACATCAACACAAAAAGGAGGACTAAGGAGAATCTCCATCCTTTACTGGATGCAGGGGGAAACCTAGTTACAAAAGATGAAGAAAAGGCGGAGGTGCTTAATGCCTTCTCTGCCTCAGTCTTTAGCGGCAATACCGGTTGTTCTCTGGATACTCAGTACCCTGAGCTGGTGGAAGGGGATGGGGAGCAGGATGTGGCCCTCACTATCCATGAAGAACTGGTTGGTGACCTGCTACGGCACTTGGATGTGCACAAGTCGATGGGGCCGGATGGGATCCACCCAAGGGTACTGAGAGAACTGGCAGAGGAGCTGGCCAAGCCACTGTCCATCATTTATCAGCAGTCCTGGCTATCAGGGGAGGTCCCAGATGACTGGCGGCTAGCAAACGTGACCCCCATCTACAAGAAGGGCCAGAAGGCAGACCCGGGAAACTACAGGACTGTCAGTTTGACCTCAGTGCCAGAGAAGCTCATGGAGCAGGTCCTCCTGAAAGTCATCACGCAGCATTTGCAGGGCAAGCAGGCGATCAGGCCCAGTCAGCATGGGTTTATGAAAGGCAGGTCCTGCTTGACGAACCTGATCTCCTTCTATGACAAAGTGACGCGCTGGGTGGATGAGGGAAAGGCTGTGGATGTGGTCTACCTTGACTTCATCAAGGCTTTTGACACCGTCTCCCACAGCATTCTCCTCAAGAAACTGGCTGCTCTTGGCCTTGACTGGCGCACGCTTCGTTGGGTTAGAAACTGGCTGGATAGCCGGGCCCAAAGAGTCGTGGTGAATGGAGCCAAGTCCAGTTGGAGGCCAGTCACTAGTGGCGTCCCCCAGGGCTCGGTGCTGGGGCCGGTCCTCTTTAATACCTTCATCAATGATCTGGACGAGGGCATTGAGTGCACCCTCAGTAAGTTCGCAGATGACACCAAGTTAGGTGCGTGTGTCGATCTGCTTGAGGGTAGGAAAGCTCTGCAGGAGGATCTGGATAGGCTGCACCGATGGGCTGAGGTCAACTGCATGAAGTTCAACAAGGCCAAGTGCCAGGTCCTGCACCTGGGGCGCAATAACCCCAAGCAGAGCTACAGGCTGGGAGAGGAATGGTTGGAGAGCTGCCAGGCAGAGAAGGACCTGGGAGTGATGGTTGATAGTCGGCTGAATATGAGCCAGCAGTGCGCTCAGGTGGCCAAGAAGGCCAACAGCATCCTGGCTTGTATCAGGAACAGTGTGACCAGCAGGGCTAGGGAGGTGATCGTCCCCCTGTACTCAGCTCTGGTGAGGCCGCACCTCGAGTACTGTGTTCAGGTTTGGGCCCCTCGCTACAAGAAGGACATCGAGGTGCTTGAGCGGGTGCAGAGAAGGGCAACGAAGCTGGTGAGGGGCCTGGAGAACAAGTCCTACGAGGAGCGGCTGAGGGAGCTGGGCTTGTTCAGCCTGGAGAAGAGGAGGCTCAGGGGCGACCTTATCGCTCTCTATAGGTACCTCAAGGGAGGCTGTAGTGAGGTGGGGGTTGGTCTGTTCTCCCACGTGCCTGGTGACAGGATGAGGGGGAATGGGCTTAAGTTGAGCCAGGAGAGTTTTAGGTTAGATGTTAGGAAGAACTTCTTTACTGAAAGCGTTGTGAGACATTGGAACAGGCTGCCCAGGGAAGTGGTGGAGTCACCATCCCTGGAAGTCTTCAAAAGACGTTTAGATGTAGAGCTTAGGGATATGGTTTAGTGGGGACTGCTAGCGTTAGGTCAGAGGTTGGACTCGATGATCTTGAGGTCTCTTCCAACCTAGAAATTCTGTGTTTCCTCTTCCAAATACTTATCCTGATTTAGTAATATCTGTTTATCCACATATGAGGTAGGCAATTAGGAAGTGGAAGTACAATGTCAGATTTAAAAAGATTATAAGCACCAAGTACTTTATTTTCCCCATCTAGTTATCAATTCTCTATTTTATATATATGTATTTTGTCTCACACTCTTTCTCTGAACATTATCAAATCCTTACAGGTTAAAATTCTGGTAACATGGAAGTTACTGAGTTCTGCCATTGGGTTCTATGAATTGTAATTTTATCTACAGACTTTCAGCAGCTTTATTTCCCATAGTATTGCCTGAGGACAATAGTTTGTTTCTCTTAAAAAACTTAATAGACAACCTTAGAAATAAATCCTGCCATGACTTTGAGGCTTCGGAAAATACTCTAACAAAATTTTTCTCCTTTTAAACACAATATTATCAACATTACCAAAACCACTTCTGTGTCTTTCCATGTAGCTCATTTTTTTGTTTGTTTGTTTTGTTTTGTTTTGTTTTGTTTTTTAATAGATCCTACATGCCTAATTTGACAGTATGCCATTGGGGTCTGTGTACACTCAAACACAGACAAATCATAGGAACCCATAAAGCATAGCTCTGGGAGCTTGTATACTTTAACTTCTTGGGAGCTTTATTCGGCAACATAATGTAATACCTTAGAACTTGAGTTGAAATGATATTTCAGGTAGAAATAGGTCTAGTACATTAACTGTTAAAGCCGATAGTGTTGCTATAATAAATATGCATACAATGCTTGAATCAGAACAGAACTCAAAATACATCTTTCCATCAAACCTCACTCAGTGAAACTACCTGTATAAGAGTACTTGCTTAAAATAAATAAATAAAATATTGGGTTAACGTTATAAAGGAGTAAGATAATATTAGAAAACTATCTCAAAATTAAAAGAAAATAGTTAAATCAATATACTTGCTGAAAAATTGATTCTTCTCCAATTTACATAGAATCCTACACAGAATTCTGAAATGTCTTAGATGAAATCTTTGTACACTACAGTAGTGTTATAAATGAAGATACAACTCAATCTGAATTTAGTAATATTTATAAAAGGCAAGTAAAGAGCTGGGTGTGCGGGGAGTCCACGCTCTACCAACATGCACACAAACGTTAAACTTTCTAAATATACAGAACATTGCTTTTGTATATTAAACCTGAGTATGCCTATACATATGTACAATCAGAAAAGGTATCAATTGAAATATAAACATGGCAAAGTTCTAAAAGGCAAGTGTTTAACAAACAATCCTTTAACTCTATTACTATTAATGTCCACGACTGGGGGAGCATAGTTGGAGTTGGTAATCCAGATGAAGTGCTCCCATGTCTTCCATGACTTCATTAATTTTTCTCAGATCATATAAAAGTCTCTATTTTCCATTCATTTTCTTGATTACATACACCGGAGAATTCCAGGGCTAGTCGTGGGAACAATATGTCCTCGCTTTAAGCTGTTAAGCAACTCGGCCTTCAGGTCCTATGTATCCCATTCTTCCTGGATCGAAGGGAAACAGATCTGGCTCCTTTTCAAGGCCAAATAGGGCCTGGATCAAAAGGCACGTCCAGGTCACCAGGACAGGAACAGGTCACAGGGTAGAACAGCAAAGGCCTGCGATGGCAGTAGCGGTGGGGGAGCCAATGGTGTAGCAGAAGGATCGGTGGATGAGCCCACAGCTCGCAAAACCACACGTTTCTGATTGTGGCCCCACTTGGCTGTTTAAGGCCTCAAAGACTGCTTGCCAGGTGCTGAGCAATCCTGCCACAACCTTGTCGGTTTTTAATTGCAGAGTCCCACACCTTGACCTCAATTTGGTCCCATGTTTCAGGGTCATTAATAAGGGGAATAAGCTGTAAGGTTACCAGGACAGTCTTTGTTCCTAAGGACGTATGATTCCCCATAATGTGCAACTGCTTAATGTCGGCCAGCGAGGGGCAGTTGTGTGCACAGGTCCGCTTCTCTCAGCTTGATCTTCTTTCCACCTCTGGTGCGCCTATTTCCAGCGACTTTCTGTACGAGCTTCTTTGAGCAGTTTGCTGAGTTTGGCCAAATCTATCTTCATGAGGCGATCAATGTGCCTGTTCCTGTCCTGGTCGCTGTTCTGCTAGCCTGTCCCCATTCATTCCTTTTTTCTACTTCTTTATTGATGACATAATTTCATCATGTTGCCGTTTTTATCTTGAGGACAGGCTCCCCTCTTATACCCTTCACCCCACAGCAGTCCTTTTCAAACAACTTTTCATTGGTCAAACAACTTTGCCCAGCAACCAGCAAGCACCCAGCAACTTCCATGCCCTAAGGTCTTTAGAACAAGCAACCCAAGAGGGCATGGTGTCTCCTGAATCTCCCTTCTTTGTTCCCTCTAAACTCTTTGCATTCCTAATGGCCTCATTGTTAAGAGTCTGACATTATCACCAACCATGGGGCTTGCTGACCACCATGGCCAGGCTCCCACATCTCCCCCTTCTTTATTAACAACTAATATCTTCTTGACACGAATTGTTACACCATATACCACAGTAGCATAGTGAAATAAAGAATCAACATCAGTATAACTGAAAAAAATTACTTCTATATACATAGAAAATATATGTATTGCTAAGTTAATGATTTTTTTTAAAGATTATTGCTAAGATAAAGATTAAGATAAGATAAAGACTGGAAAGTACTAGTACTCCAAACTATCTTTACAAGAATATAGTAAAGCCATTTGTAAAGCCACATTCAGCTTATACTGGGACTCCTTTAGCCCTTTCACAGCTAGGAATGCCTTTGACCTCACGTGCCTATTGGTGTAATCCTCTGTGCACGTCTTGTAAGGAATCAGAAAGCAGCTCTGTGTGTCACTAGTTTTATTGTTATGTGTACTATTTCGTTATGAACTGTACATTTCCATCAGATAAAGAATTATAGGTAAAAACATTTGTGAATGAGTTAATGCTATAATACAGTTGCCATCTCCTTTGTTTTTTCTCTCTACATAGACAAATAAAATTATCCAATATGGTTTCGCAATTCATCTCCATGTACAGAAAACCCAAGCTGCTCCTTGAGAATTATCCTTTTCTTATACAGAGTAATTTACACATTATTGCAGTGTTTTAAGAGAAAACAGCAGGCTTTTAACTTGCAATCACTTTTCACAGCTACTTAAAATTTCAGATACCTTTAACTTTTGTTGGCTTGCTCAGCGGGGGCTCCAATACTCATTTTGTTTCTGTTCCATTAAGAATTGGGATCTGCATTAGCCCTAAAGCCTGAGCAAGAGGATGGCACACATTTGGATGTAAAAGTTTAAAAATCCTTTATTCCCCCAACCCACAAAGTGGTGAAATCTTTCTTGGAAAAGAAAAAAAGAAAAAAAAAATAGAAAAAAAAAAAAAACATATAAGTTGTAATATCTTCAATACAGAGTCTGAAAATAAAACATTTAAAAACCAAAATTAGTTATGACAAATCTTAGGAGCATTTTTTCTTCTTTGCAATTTGTTCACAAGTCATTAAATCCATTACATTGATTTTCTCTAGATTTAGTATTATAAATGATTACTGCATCCTCAGAAAATGCCTTTTAAACTCATTAAACTCAACATGGTTGCTTTTATGCTTGTTTTAATAGTATGGTGCACTTTGCACTTCATTTTAAAATATTTGCAAGAGTAATTAATTAAATATTCTAAAGTTAAATAAGGTGGTCATTTTTCTGGGAATGTGCCTGTCAGTCAAAAGGAATTCAGCATTTCAATGAATGCACTTAGTAACTGAAGGCTTTTATAAATGCTTATTTATTAATTTGCATTTTTGCAATGTTAGGCATCAGAGGTGCCTAACATTGGAGCAGGGATTTGCTCCAATGGAGAGTCAATGACAAAGCTCAGCAGCTTCCACTAAAGGAGATTATCGGAGGTAATGGCAGTTTCTTTTCAATCTATAAATTATTTCATTCTAAATCCTAAGTGAATAAGTCAATAATTACATGGCAAATGCATCTTGATATTTTCTTTCGTAAATATGCCTATTATACAGGCCTGTCTTTTGATGGGTACCCATGACTTTGTCCTGTTTTCCACAGCATTCCAAACAAGCCAGACCTGAATTTCTTCTGACCTAAGAATATTTGCCACTGATGTGAAAGAAAGTTTGATTAAGTCTGTAATAATTAGCTTAGATGTACATCTAAAAATAGTATGGGAACTACACTTGTTTAGAAACCTGTAATTGCCTCTTTTGCTTGGGACATCTTTTTATGTTTTTGTTTGTTTGTTTGTTTGTTTTTGTTTTTACTAAATCAAATTTTACATGAATCTGTTATATATGGAGTGGTAATTCGTGTTGAGAAAATGATTGATGTTAATAAAGAAGGGGGAGATTTGGGAGTGTGGCCATGGGGGTCGGAAAGCCCCATGGTTGGTGGTAAGATCAGACTCTTAACGATGAGGCCATTAGGAATGTAAAAGAGTTTAGAGGGAACAAAGAAGGGTGATTCAGGAGACACCTTCTCAGGTTGCTTGTTCTCCAGCCATTAAGGCATGGAAGTTTCTGGGTGTTTGCTGTTGCTGTTATATGCAAAGTTGTTTGACCAATGAAAAGTTGTTTGAACAGGACTGCTGTGGGGTGAAGGGTATAAGAGGGGAGCCTGTCCTCAAGATAAAAACGGCAACATGATGAAATTATGTCATCAATAAAGAAGTAGAAAAAAGGAATGAATGGGGACAGGCTAGCAGAACAGCGACCAGGACAGGAACAGGCACATTGATCGCCTCATGAAGATAGATTTGGCCAAACTCAGCAAACTGCTCAAAGAAGCTCGTACAGAAAGTTGCTGGAAATAGGCACACCGGAGCTTGGAAGAAGCTCGAGCTGAGAGAAGCGGACCCGCGCACACAACTGCCTCTCGCTGGTAAGCAGTTGTGCATTATGGGGAATCATACGTCCTTAGGAACAAAGACTGTCCTGGTCACCTTACAGCTTATTCTCCTCATTAACGATCAAACAGCTTATGATCCTGAAAAATGGGACCAAATTGAGGTCAAGGTGTGGGACCGGGCAACTAAAAACGACAAAGTTGCAGTGGGATTGCTCGGCACCTGGCAAGCAGTCTTTGAGGCCTTAAAGAGCCATGTGGGACCACAGTCAGAAATGTGTGGTTTGCCAGATAGTGAGGGAGCTGTGGGGTCCTTCACTGATCCGATTCTACACCATCGGCCCCTCTGCTGCTACAGCCATCGAAGGCTTTTGCTGTTACACCCCCTTGGTGACCTGGACGTGCCTTTTGACCCAGGCCCTATTTGGCCTTGAAAAGGAGATGGATAAGCTTTTCTTCTATCTGGGAAGAAAGAGATACCTAGGGCCCGAAGGCCAAGTTGCTTGACAACTTAAAGCAAGACATATTGTTCAAAAAGAATGGAAAATGGAGACTGTTAAGTCATGGAACTTAAAGGATTGTTCTTTCCTGATTGTACGTGTGTATAGGCATACTTGCGTTTAGTATGTAAAGCAATGTTCTATATATTTAGAATGCTTGATGTTCGTGTGTGTGTGTTGGTGGAGCGTAGACTCCCCGCACACCCAGCGCTCTTTACTTGCCTTTTATACCTTTTATAGCTTTTATATTTTTTATAAATATTTGTTTTATAAATATTACAAAGTTCAGATTGAGTTGAGACTTCATTTATAACAGTAAGAACTGGAGAATATCTTCATTAGTGGCATCTCTGTTCTAATATGTGTGTGAAGCAGCCCTTGCTTCATCAGTGTGTCACTTGGATTGAAGTGCAATTCTGAATGTTCTTCCTGATTTCTTCCTCTACAGCCTATTTCTTCTATCTTGCAGGAGACACTTAATGCTTGTCTTTCTTTTGCCTTTTTCTTTAGTTATCGTCACACTGACTAGATCCCCCCGAGTTCCTGATCTTCAGATTTGTGGACAATTAGTGATCTCTGCATAAGTTATTTCTCCCTAATCCTGGCTGAACACAACCTAGGATTCCTGTCTTCTCTGTCTCCTTACACTCTAACAAATGCTTATATTAAGCTGAGATCAGGTGAACCAGTACCTCAGCATGAGAACAGGAGACTAGAACAGGATAGTAGTGTACATATGCAGGAAAGATTCCATGTTCACCAGCCACCTTCAAGAAGCTATCTGGTCCTGATGTTGACATGGGTCTTTTTATGAGGCCTGAATCCTTGTTCCTTCCTTTCTTCCTTTCTTTCTTCCCTATGATTCTACATATACAGTGGTATACAATATGGATATTACTTGGCCAGTAGCTCATTTCTGGGCTTGTAAAGAGCACCATGATTATATTATCTGATGTCTTGAATCAACTCTACCTGATACTATGTACATAAACGGTATAAGCTCTATATGGACTTCAGCATTTTGAAAGCAGAGTGTGCAAAAGTACTATAAATGAAAATCTGTTGTATCCTGAGCTGTCATTACAATTTTTATTTTTTCTCCTTCTTAACTAACTATGCTATTTCTAAGCATAGTTTTTATTTCTAGCAATAAATTCTGAATAATGACTCTCAATATGGTTTGGTTTTGTTTTATTTTTCCCTAATTAAAATACAACACCTCTTCTTTAGACACTGAATTGACAAAAGGACAAATTTCCATGAGAGTGGGAATTAAAGAGTGGACTTTAACAGGGGAATTAATAGACTATTTTAAGGAGGCATGGGGGGAAAGTACTAGTCTTTATAGTTTTTTGTTTTGTTTTGTTTTGTTTTGTTTTTGCATGGAGTCAGGTAGTACTTTTAAACAATCATAGGATACCTATGAGTCCTGTCTCATATGAAAAACTAATGTAAGATTTGTTATAAATGAAGTCTCAACTCAATCTGAATTTAGTAATATTTATAAAAGGAATATTTATAAAAAATATAAAAGCTATAAAAGGTATAAAAGGCAAGTAAAGGCATAGTGATGCTGGAGGCCCCAAATTTTGGCCTTGGCTCCACAGCTATTAAAACTGAACCACCTGGGTTTGTCATCAAGAGTAGGAAATCTGAGAAGTGGTATATAACTAAATTGACTTTCATTTAAAGCCAGTATTATACTAGCAGATGAGAGATTCTGACTCATCTGTCAATACTAATATTGACAGGACAATTTTCTTTTGTAAGCTTTTTAGAACTGCACAATTTTACATGGTGAAATTTCTGTTATGCAAAACAGAATTTGAAGGAGAGTCCTTAGAATAAAAGTAAAAATACATTAGATAAAAAGATACCAATCAACCCTTCCATGTTTTCCAGAAAAAAACAAACAAACAACAACAAAAAAAAAAACAGCAGTGAAAACAGCACTCTGGAATAATGTCCATTTCTCCTTTCAAGAAAAATGTACTAGCCAATCTACCCTGACCCATAGACCATATATCTTTGAAATTTGTAGGTGAATAGACTCTTTGAATTGTTTACCTCCTTTATATCTAGGGCTCAGATGTACACCAAGGTGATATGGACTGCATGAAATCATTCCTATATGCACAGGCTAGAAGATCTGGGGTCTTATAATTTTTCTGTTTCTAAGACCAATGAGCTGTTGTTACCCTGTCATCCTGTGCTCTCCCACTCCCATCCCATATGTGTTGCAGAAATCATAGAATCATGATATCGAGTGGTTCCAGTGCCTCACTACCCTCATAGTAAATAATTTCTTTCTGTTATAAATGAAGTCTCAACTCTGAATTTAGTAACATAAAAGAATATTTATAAAAGGCAAGTAAACAACGCTGGGCGCACGGGGAGTCTATGCTCTACCAACACGCACACACAACCGTGGAACTTTCCAAATATATATAGGACATTGCTGTTACATATTTACAAGAAACCTGAGTATGCCTATACAGATGGATATCCTATCCCCGCTTCATATTATAATTCTCTTTGTGGTGGTCATTGTGGGTGAAAGGCTCACAGTTTCCCCATCACCATTAGCAACCTTTTGTTCCAGACTGCAGGAGCTGCTTCGACTGTCTCCCTCTTCTTCTGCACATGCTCTGCCCACCGCAAGGTTCCCGAAAGCAACAAAATGTGATTGCTTTTCCTGTGTTTCGTTAACACTTGAAACCACACTAAACAATAACTGTTAACAGTTCTAACCAACAACCTCCCCCCCCCCCAACTTCTGTGCCTTAACAGAGGAGAAAACAAGCAATCCCAGATGGCAGGGCGTCGCCTCAATCACCCTTCTTTATTTCCTCTAAACTCTTTACATTTCTTTACATTCCTGATGACCTCATTGTTAGAGAGTTTGATGTTATCACCAACCATGAGGCTTTCAGACCCCCATTGCCACATTCCCAAATCTCCCCCTTCTTTATTAATATCAACCAATTTTCTGACACGAATTACTACTCCATATATAACATTCCTAATATCTAATCTAAATCTGACCTCTTTTAGTTTAAAGCCATTCCTCCTTGTCCTATGATACAGTCCCTGATAGAGTCTCTTGTGTAATGCTAACAATGGTAAGTGTTTGCCTGTTGGGTGTTCATTTTCTAGCTAAGACCAAATGTATCTAAAAAGTCAGAACCGGGTAGGTCTGGTTAGTTGTGATCTCATCTCACCCATGCACAGGCTATGCTCACTGTATACAGAGTGGCACCATTTAGGTAAGACACAGGGCATCCTACAGTATTGCAGCCAATATTCAGTGTACCAAACTTCAGCAGTGTACCAAAGCAAAGTCATTGTAATGAAATAATTCAATTTTCATTTTGTTGACATGATTTCAAAGAAAAACTGCAAACGAATAAAACAACAGTACACCAGGAAAATAGCTAGTGTTATAATCAGAAAAAAAAATAAGAATTCATTGTTTTGTTTGGCAAATTTATGCTATTCAGGATTTATGAGCATAAACTAGTGTTGCAAAAACTGATTACAGTTTAAATATATTTGCTTGTGTATTTGTAAATTAAACATAAAATTACTTTGTAGTCATTTGACAAGGCTATGATTTTACAAAAGAGGTTGAAGAGGTATTTTTGTTCTTTGAAGAAGTAATTGTTCTTAGTGTTAACAACAAAATAATATGTTCATCTGCATTCTATTTGAATCAATTATTTTTTATACCACATTTTATAGCTATTGACTTTAATAGGAATTCTGAATAAGATTATTAATGTTGCCATACACCTCACAGTTTTATTTTAATTCTACTTGAGTATTGTAAGAGAATTTCCTCTTCATATAAGTAATAAAAGTTAAAAGTTCTCTAAATTTTAAATGCATGTGTATGTCTGTATGGGTACGTATGATACAAAACTGCAAAAGTGCATATAAAGCTCTGGAATAAATGTCACTTGGCTTTCAAAAAATTACATTCTAAGTATTTGTGCATAGTGCATTAAGTACAATGTTTTAGTACTTAGTAGTAAATCAATTGTTAACATACAAGGCCCATTAGTATTGAAATTGTCAGCAGAAAGTAACAACTGTGCATATTCATAGCTATAAAAATATGTTTAGATATAGAAAAATGGAATTACAATTATTAATTTGAAATATAATTAACTCATATGGTGTCTCATCAATAAAATGTGTAATTGACATCGTTAAAAAGTAGTGTGATTAGGAAATTTCACACAACTTGAAGAGACTCAACAAAATTAAATAATTTGGCCATATTCTAAGAAATTCAATAGTTAACATACAAAAGGTAGTTTATGATATTATCAAGTCTTAGCTGATAGATATGATGTGCAATGCAGACCGTCTCGTGCCAATGACACTTTTCATGATAGAGAAAATTTCAACAAGACTCTCACTCCCTTAATTTCCCTCTACCTTATTAAGGTACTGAGCAACTGACTTTGTCTCACACTTAGAAAAATATGGTGAGCTCCCAGTCAAAATATGTTGCTAGCTGCATTTTCAGATGCCAAGCCAATTTGCCAACAGTGTCCTTTCCAGGATAGCAGTACTTTTTTTTTTTTTTTTTTTCTTTTCAGTTTTTGCTTCTCTTTCTTGGCAGTAGACCTCCAAGTAAGCCATTCTTTGGCAATACTCAACAAGGCATGTAATACAATCCTTCAAAGATTATAGGATTGTTTATATTTTTCACCACTTCTATATAGACAATATATATTAATTCTTACTTCTATTTGTATAGTTATTTTCCTTCTTTACAAATACTGGATGCAGAGGGGGTTTTGCTGGTCCTGCCTGAACCAAGGTGGTATGGAGTCTCCATAACAGAGACCGTAGAGATGGTCAAAAGTTAGTTTTGTATCTCCTGTGTATTTGCTATCTGGGGATCATAGAACAGGTCTGAATGATGGTACAAGGATCCACATACACACATAGGAGATAAAGCAAGTTAATAACATAAGTTTATTTACTTCATTTAAATATTCATTCTTATTTTTTCAGTGCTTCTATAAAGAACAATGTCCCAAAATAATAGTTTTGTAGGCAGTTAAATGATAATGATTTAAAGGCAGATAATTTGACACTTTCCATTACAAGCTCTTGTTTTCAGATGATTACAACTATAGAAAATGTAAAGCACTGCAGCTGATGTTTTCCATTTCATGTCTGTTTGTTTGTTTGTTTGAGACAATATATTTATTCTTCTCAAAAGAAAATTGGAAAAAAAAAAAAAAAGTAAAGAAAAAAAAGCTTTACTTTGTTCATATCAATCAATAAATAAATCTTACAGACATCACTGAAAACTCTGAGACCCTCCATGTTCTGTCATTGAGATTTGAACTTGGGAGATGTAGTCTTGTTGAGTCCTCCTACAAGCTTACCTTGTTGATGTCTGCTAAAAGATATCCTCATGCAGAGTCTCAGAAAGACTTAAAGATTATTTCATTAGAGATTTATCAGTTTACTGTACAACTGCACATTTGCCATTTTCACAAAGCCATTAAACATGAATGATTTCAGATGCTTAGCAGAACTTGTTTTTATGAGTTTGTTTTGTCTGCTGTTCACAGCAACTCATTCTAAAGAATCAGTCTATATTTCTATGTTTTAAATAACCTCAGGCTTTAACTACACTACCACTGGGGAAAACTAGTGAGAACTTAGCACAGATCCCAACCTGTGCAGGTCACTCATATCTGTAGGGATTATCTTAGTTTTATGTCTCAGTGGGCCAGAGTGAAGGAATCTGTAATGGCCAAGTGGCCTTATTGAATATGATCTGCTGTATCATAGAATCAAAATAACAGAATGACTAGGGTTGGTAAGAGACTTTAAAGGTCATGTAGTTCCAAGTTCCCTGCCACGGGCAGGAGTTCTACCCACTAGATCAGGTGGTCCATGGCCACATGCAGCCCAGCCTTGAACACCTTCAGTGATGGGGCACCTACAACATCTCTGGGCAACCTGTTCCAGTGCCTTGCCACCCTCTTAGTGAAGAATTTCCTCCTAACATCAAATCTAAACCTTCCTTCTTTTATTTTAAAACCATTCCCCCTTGTCCTGTCATTGTGTAAAATTTCCTGTGTAAAATGTCACTACATCTTTTTTTATAGGCCCCCTTTTAGTACACAATGAGGTTTCCTCAGAGCCTTTTCTTCTTCAGGCTGAACAACCCCACCCTCTCAGCCTTTCTTCATTCAAGAAGTGTTTCAGCCTTCTAAACATCTCCGTGGCCCTCCTCTGGACTTGCTCTAACAGGTCTATGTCTTTCATGCCCTGGGGATCTCAGGCCTGGAAGCAGTACTCCAGGTAATATCTCATGAGAGGAGAGCAGAGATGGATAATCACATCCCTTGACTGAACAACCTGTGTTGATGCAGCCCAGGATTCTGTTGGCCTTCTGGGCTGCAAGCATACATTGCTGGCTCATTTAGAGCTTTTCATCTACCAGAAACCCCAAGTCCTTCTCTGCAGGGCTGTTCTCAATGAGTTCTTTTCCCAGTCTGGGATTGCCCTGAGCCAGGTGCAGCACCTTTCTTGTTGAACTTCACTTGTTGAACCTCTCTAGGCTCACACAGGCCCACTTCTAAATCACAGAATGGCAGAGGTTGGAAGGGACCTCTGAAGATCATCCTGTCCAACCTCCCTGATGAGCAAGATTACCTAGAGCACATTGTACAGGATGGCATCCAGGTGGGTTTTGCATATCTTTAGAGAAGGAGACTCCACAACCTCTCCAGGCAACCTGCTCCAGAGTTCTGTCTCCTTCACAGTAAAAAAGTGCCCTCCCATATTCAGAAGAATATCCAGTGCTTCAATTTGTGCCTGTTGCCTCTCATCCTCTCTCTGGGCACAACTGAAAAGAGACTGGCTCCACCCTCTTGACACCTTCCCCTCAGATATTTATATACATTAATGTGGTCTCCCCTTAGTCTTCTCTTTTTCTTCTTTTTTTTTTTTTCTGGGCTAAACAGGCCCAGTACTCTCAGCCTGTCCTTGTACGACAGGTGCTCCAGTCATCTAATTATCTTCGTAGTCCTCCTCTGGACCTGCTCCAGAAGTTCTGTGTCCTTCTTGTGCTGGGGAGCCCAGAACCACAATAGTCCAGGTGTGGTGTCACCAGGGCTGAGTAGAGAGGAAGGATCACCTCCCTTAACCTGCTGGCAACCCTCTTCCAAATATACCCCAGGTTACCATTGACCAATGTCCAAATCCATTGTCCAAATCCCTTTGGATGGCATCCTTCCTTCCATTGTATCAACTACTCTACTTAGCTTGGTGTTGTCCACAAAATTGCTGAGGGTGCTCTCAATCCCACTATCTATGTCGTTGATAAAGTTATTAAAGGGCACCAGTCACAAGATGGACCCCTGAGAGACACCACTCATCACTGGCCTTGACCTGGACATAGAGCCATCAACTGCAATACTCTGTCTGCAGCTATGCAGGCAATTCCTTATCTAACAAATAGTTTACCCTTCAAATCTGTACCTCTCCAATTTAGAGACCAGGATGTCATGTGAGACTATGTCAAAGGCTTTACAGAAATCCAGGTAGATAACATCAGGTGGTGTTCCCTTGTCAACTGATGCAGTTATTCCACTATAGAAGGCCACCAGATTGGTCAAACACAATTTGCCCTGTTGAAACTGTGCTGGCTGTCTTGCATCACCTCCTTGTCTTGTATGTGTCTTAACACTGCTTCCAGAAGAATCTCTTCCATGGTCTTACCAGGCACAGAGATGAGGCTCACTGGTCTGCAGTTTCCTGGGTCTTCCGTTCAACTCTAAGAATGGGAGTAATGCTTCCCTTTTTCCTATCACTGGGGACTTTGTCTAACTGCCAGGACTTTTCAGCTATGATACAAAGAGGCTTGGCAACTCCATCAGGCAGTTCCCTCAGGACCATGGGATTTATGTCATCAAGCATCTTAGGCTTGAACCTGTAGCATGGGAGCCTTGTAGAAAATAAAGGATGTGAGAACATAACTAGAGCATGTGTAATTATGGGTATGCACAGGGGATCCTCAATTTTATATTTCCTAACATTCAGTCACTTCACTATGCAACCTTAATATTCTTTGAAAATCTTATTTATTTGTTTGTAAATTATTGAGGGATGATAGGGAAGCATGCACATCTGATCACATTTGTGCAAGGAGGTAAATTTTACTCTTCATTAGTTGAAAAAATAAATCTTTCCCAGCTTTTATATTGTGTAGAAGTATAGCCTCATGAAATGTGAATTATCAAGCAGGTGAAATTAATAGATATTTTTAATGGGTACCAATATTTTTAGATAATTTCAGCTAGGACAATATCTCCGAGCCTTACTTTTAAAATCACTTGAAACTTTTATTAAAAAAAATAAATTCAGTGTCCTGCTATTTTTTTTTTTTTCTGATTATGGTTCAATTCTTCATATTAATTTAGTCATGAATCTTCTGTTGAAATGTATGTTTCCTGTATTTCTGTTAAGATATAAGTTTTGTATTAGTTTGACAGTGTAGTTCTGAATATGTTTTTCTCATTTTGTTGTGGAACATAGTATAAAGATCATTTATCTGAGGTAACAAAACATTCTGTAAGTGCTCCTTGAGGGAAAGTATTGTGCTTAAATGACCATTTTGTTTTCACAAGACAATAATATTGATAATGCTCAATAAATCATTCATAGCTTCCTCTGTGAACCAAAAACTATTCTTCTACAACCATTAAATACTAATATCATGGTTCCTAGTCTTCAGATTGAATTTCTACTGCAATCACTATTTTCCGCCTTGCTTGTCACATTTTTTTCTTCATAGCTTCCAAAGTACCAAATTGTCATGTTCCTGAAGTCTCCAGACACCAGAATGTCAACTATCAATGCAAAAATCTTTTTATTGCTATAAGGAAGGTGCATTTTTTCACAGAATCTCAGAATTGTAGGGGTTGGAAGGGATCTCAAGAGATCATGGGGTCCAACCCCCCTGCCAAAGCAGGTTCCTTAAAGCAGGTTGCCAAGGTAGGCCTCCAGATGGGCCTTGAATATCTCCAGAGGAGACAACCTTCCTGGGCAGCCTGTCCCAGTGCTCCATCACTCTCACCATGAAGAAGTTCTTTCTCATGTTGGTGTGGAATTTCTTGTGCTGCATTTTTTGACCATTGCCCCTTGTCCTATCCCCACAAACCACTGAAAAGAGGTTGGCTAAATCCCTCTGTCTCCCAAAGTTCTGTTATTTGTAAACATTAAGATCCCCTTTCAGTCGTCTCGTCTCAAGGCTGAACAGACATAGGCCTCTCACTCAGACTTTCATCATAGGGAAGATGCTCCAGGCCCCATATCATCTTTGTGGCCCTCTGCTGGACTCTTTTCAGAAAATTCCCATCTTTCTTGTACTGGGGAGCCCTGAACTGGACACAGTACTCCAGGTAAGGCCTGACCAGGGTAGAGTAGAGTGGGAGGTGTAGTGGGTTTACGTGGCAAGGTTTTGGTAGCAGGGGGCCATAGGGGTGGTTTCTGTGAGAAAGATCTAGAAGCTGCCCCATGTTTGGGAAGGGCCCCATTGTTTTCCAGAGCTGAGCCAATAAGCGATGTTGTTTTGCGCCTCTGTGAGAGCATATTTAAGACAGGGAAAAAACGCTGCACCAGACAGCAGCCGGGAGTGAGAAACAGCCTGCAGGTGCCAAGGTCAGTGTAGAAGGAGGGGGAGAGGTGCTCCAGGCGCCGGAGCAGAAGTCCCCTGCGGCCTGTGGTGAGGACCATGGTGAAGCAGGATGTCCCCCTGCAGCCCATGGAGTACCATGGTGGAGCAGGGTTCCACGCTGCAGCCCGTGGAGGAGACCACGGTGGAGCAGGTGGCCCTGCACCGACGGAGGCTGCCGCCTGTGGAAGACCCCTGCCAGAGCAGATTCCGGGCCGGACCTGCAGCCCGTGAAGAGGAGCCCACGCAGGAGCAGGTGATCCGGCAGGAGCTGCTGCCCGTAGGGGAGCCAGGTTGGAGCAGTTTTCTCCTGAGGGATGAACCCCATAGTACGGACCCATATCTGGAGCAGTTCTGGAAGAGCTGCTGCCTGTGGGAAGCCCACGCCGGATCAGTTCATCAGGGACTGTATCCTGTGGGTGGGACCCCACAGCACAGGGGACGAGAGTGACCGAGAAGGAGCAGCAGAGAAGAAGTGCTGTAGACTGACCATAACCCCCATTCCCCCGTTCCCCTGCGCCGCTCGGAGGGAAGAAGGTGGAAGAGGGTGGATGGGGGGGGAAGGTGCTTTTGGTTTCTTTCCTTTGTTTCTCACTTCTCTAGCTTGTTAGTAATGAACAATAAATCTTACTATCTTCTTATGCTGAGTCTGTTTTGCCCGTTACAATAATTATTGAGTGATTTTCTCGTCCTTATCTCAACCCTTGAGCCCTTTTCACATATTTTCTCCCCATTCCTCTTTGAGGAGGGGGAGTGAGAGAGGGGCTGTGGTGGAGCTCGGCTGCCCACTCGAGCGGAACCACGACAGGAGGATAACCTCCCTTGACCTGCTGGCCACTCTCCTTTTAATGCACGCCAGGATCCCATTGGCCTTCTTGGCCACCAGGGCACACTGCTGGCTCATGGCCATCCCGTCGTCCACCAGGACCCCCAGGTCCTTCTCCTCAGAGCTCCTCTCCAGCAGGTCATCCCCTAGCCTGTACTGATACATGCGGTTGCTCCTTCCCAGGTGCAGGACCATGCACTTGCTCTTATTAAACCTCATTTGGTTTCTTCCTGCCCAGCTCTCCAGCCTGTCCAGGTCTCACTGAATGGCAGCACAGTCTTCTGGTGTGTCAGCCACTCCTCCCAGCTTTGTGTCATCCGCATACTTACCGAGGGTAGACACTATTCCCTCATCAAGGTCATCGATGAAGATGTTGAAAAAGACTGGACCCTGGGGAACACTGCTAGTCACAGGTCTCCAGCTGGACTCTGTGCTGCTGATCACCACCCTCTGAGCTTGGCCAGTCAGCCAGTTCTCAACCCACCTTACTGTTCACTCCTCTATCCCACACTTTTTCAGCTTTGTTAGTAGGATGTCGTAGGAGACAGTATCAAAAGCCTTGCAAAAGTCAAGGTAGAGGACATCCACTGCTCTCCCCCCATCTACCCAGTTGACGATGCCATCATAGAAGGCAATGAGGTTGGTTGAACACAATTTCCCCTCGGTGAATCCATGCCTCATATATTTATTCTCTTCCAATTTCTTGGAGATGGCATCCAGAACAAATTGTTCCAACACCTTTGCAGGGACAGAGGTGAGACTGACTGTCCTGTAGTTTTCCAGATCCTCCTTCTTGCCCTTCTTGAAGACCGGCATGACATTGTCTATCCCCAAGTCTTCAGGCAACTCTCACGTTCTCCAGGACTTTTCAAAGATGATAGAGAGCAGTTTGGCGATCACCTCCACTAACTCCCTCAGCACATGTGGATGCATCCCATCGGGACCCATGGATCTGTGTGTGTTTTGAAACCTAATTTCAAAAAGAATCAGGTTCTGCAAGAAATAGTACTAAATATTGACTAAAATAAAATTGTAACAAAAACTGGATTTTATTAATGACTATAACTCATATCTACTGTACTAAATAAGCCAGAATTAGTAGTAATTTCAAAAAAATCCTCCATTACTACTATCTGAATATTTAAATTACATTACATGATTTATAGTCATGTATTTTTTGTTGATATTTATAGAAATTGTAGTCTTTAATTTGAGAATCTAAATAATTACAGCTATCTATCTGACTTTTAGACAGTATAGAATAAACAAACATGTCTGTGTTTGAGAAGATAGTATATACCACATTTAGCATACGTAATTCTATCATATGTATGTCCTGGTTTCAGTTAGAACAGAGTTGATTTTCTTCCTAGTGGCTGGTAGAATGCTGTGTTTTGGCTTAGGATGAGAAGAGTGCTGATAACACCCGATGTTTTAATTGTTGCAGAGCAGTGCTTATACTAAGCCAAGGACGTCTCAGCTTCTTGCTCTGTCCTGCCAACAGGCAGGCTGGGGGTGCAGCAAGAGCTGGGAGGGGACAGACCCAGGACAGGTGACCTGAACTAGCCAAAGGGGTATTCCATACCATCTGACGCTAAACAATATATAGGGGTAGCTAGCCGAGGGAGGGGGCTGGACTGCTCGGGGTTAGACTGGACATCGGTCAGTGGGTGGTGAGCAATTGCATTGTGCATCACTTGTTTGTACATATTAGTAGTAGTAGTACTATTATCATCATTGTATTATTATTGTTGTTGTTGTTGTTGTTATTATTATTATTATTATCATTATTATTATTATTATTATTATTATTATTATTATTATTATTATTTTCCTGTCTTATTAAACTGTCTTTATCTCAACTCACGGGCTTCACTTTCCATTTCTCTCCCCCGTCCCAGAGAGGGAGGGGGGAGGGTGAGCGAACGGCTGCGTGGTGTTTAGCTGCCGGCCGGGTTAAACCACGACAATGTACCATGTTGCACCTGTAAATTTCAAATATAATTAGATCTTTTTGGCTTCATTTTTCTTTTGCTTGGCTCCTCAAATTCATTGTTAGTTTTTTGCTATTACACAAATATTCAGAGAGAATGGAATTATTTCTAATAGGATCATCTTCAACATTTGGATATTTTTATGGGAGTTTCAGTTTTGAACTCCCCCCAACACATTCTTCTTCTTTCAGTTTCTACTTTTACCATCATCAGTGTTATTGCACTAAAACCTCATATCCTCTGAATTTAATGTTCTATTAAATTTCTTGATAATCAAATCTGTGCCTATAATTAGCTTATACAAATAATGTAAGGGGTTTCAGGGGTATCCTTACATTTCATAATGTAAGGATAATGTCCTTTATCAAAAACTGAAAAGAAGTAGTACCAACGATATGCACACTATTATCTTAAATAACAGAATATCTGTATAACAGTAGCTTTCAAACATTGTTGGATAATTACAGATAGCTATCAACATGAGAAATTTCATAATGACTTACACATACACAACCCATAAAAGGAAGAAAATCCACATGGAATATTTATTTTATTTTATTTGTTTTGTTTTGTTTTGTTTTGTTTTGATAGGAAGACAATTGAGAAATTTTGGTCATGACTTATAACTTCTTGTAATACTGTGTCATTATATGTCCTAACTTTTATTTCAAGAAAAAAAATGTATTCAGTTATCCATTTTCTACATGAATAAAAAGAATTTATGTTCCATATAGAAGCTTAAGTTCTCATATTTTTTTCAAACCTTCTGTTTCCTTTGATGATAGAGGCATAAAAATCAATGAGATGTTCATTGATAATAATAATTGTAAGACTTATTCAACACATGACATTAACAGTATTTGCTGAATAATGTCCTTTCATTTTTTATTTAGGGAATAGAATCAATTGTATTCATGATGAAGGCAGTGTTGACACTACAACTACCTAATACCCAAGAAATAAAATAACCAAGGGGTTGTTAAAAAAAAAATAATAATAAAAGAAACAACAACAACAACAACGTAAATTCACTAATGCTTGATCTTTAATAATAATAATAATAATAATAATAATAATAATAATAATAATAATATAGAATTATGTGATGCCACTTATGAAAATATGAACTTCAACAATCCAGTTAAGAAAACTGAATGAAATAACAGAGATCTTACACCTATGAAAAAGTGGGAGATCAAAGTCTTTGTGTTCCCCCTGTGACATTGATTTAATTACAGGGGAGAAGAAGAACAACAACAATAAAACAGAATTAAAAGGGAACTAAAGATATTGAAAGGATATGTAAATTTACTTGGACAAGTAAAGAAGACTATTATGGTACTCCCCAAAATTAAAATGAATGCATTCTGGTGTAAGAAATTACCTTTCATTTATATGTTTATCATAGTTGAGTCACAGACAACTTTTAAATGAAATTCTTTAGCATCACATACTTAATTTTCTGACTAACTAAAAAAGCTTTAATCATAAATAACGATATCCACTGAAAATAAGCTGAAATTTTCCATGGAGGAGAAAAATAAAGAAAAAATATTTTCCAGTAACTCAAAATACACTTGAATTGAGGCCACAAGAGCAAACATTGTTGTAAAGAAGTGTTTTCAAAGCCAGAACCCTCCATCCAACAGCAACTGCATAAATAAAGTATGAACACAGCATTATATACATATGTCCTACTGATAAAAAGAAAAAAGATGGGATTTGCAGAATTTCACAAAATATATTGTTTGGGTTTTTCTTCAAATTCTCCAAAGTACAATCTGTGCTTAAATCAAGTTGAGTGACTGTGAAGTCCAAATGCATGTTTAAAAGATCTGCTGAGCTGAAAGAATACACCGTGATTATATATACAATATGCACAAAGTAATTATATGTAACAATAATACCTTAAATACCTTTCTGCACTCAAAGAATCAGTCAGTGAGATTCCAAGGATTTTATTTATATATTTTTACAAGACCATGGCTATGTTACCCTTTAAGTGCAGAGTGCTATAATATCGATTAATATGTGTATATATTAAACAATTATTAACAGCATTATGCATGGTTGTGATTAGTCTGAAATTTTAGCTCACCCGGAGCTTATGTTCAGTTGGCTCGTCAAATAGAAAGTGCACTTGGTCAGAGCATTCACAAATTAGTCTATGTTCATTTAGGCATTCTAATATCTATAGTTCTTCTGTGCATATAAAAAGATAAACTTCAGAGAAATTCTCTTAGGGAGTAGATTACAAGGTAGGGAGATGCTACTGTATTTGTATGATAATTATACAAAACTATGGCAAGAAAAGAGATAGCTGGATATCCCATATCATAGGAAAGAGATGGAGAGATAGATATAAAAATAATTGAGAAGAGGCTTGAATGCTGGGAAGATCTGTGAGATCCCCACAGTTCAGCTATATTCAACCCAGAACAGGTTGATGTGCAGAATGATCTATCTGTCCACACAAGTATAGTTTCTTGGTGCTGTGCCTGGTCCACTCAACTCCTTGTCAGCCAGGCTCCACATAAGCCATGCTGTTGGATGGCTCCCTATGCAAAGAGCCTTGGGATGGAGTTATATGACCCCCACAGGAAAATATGGAAGTTAAAGATGTTCATGGGTCACTAAGTCTCCAGAAGTTCCAAAGATAATCAAAACCCTAAAGTAATAAAAAGGAGCATTTTTTTTTTTTGGGGATAAACACTCATACTAATTTATTATTTTTATTCACAACAACACAAAACTAAAATTTCCTTTCTCATCTAAATGGTTTAACCGGAAATCACTGTAGATGCCATGTACTTATATGCTTAATGTTACATATTTATGAATTCCTCCAAATGAATGATAAATAATAACAGGAAATAACAGGATAAGATATTCCGATGATGTAAGTGGACATTACCCATTGGATTTCAGTAGAATTATTACAATTTATATCAGCTGAAAATCTGAATATTTCATGTGAAGCCATTGAGGTAAGTAAAACGCAAACTGATCTCATTTTTTTCCCTTGGCAAAAGGGAAAAAAATTAGCTTTAGTTTTTCCCTAGCTAAACAGCCCATTAAAAAAAGTCACTTCACTGAGCAACACAATATGATTAGTAAACAAATGCCTAAGGTCAGAAATTATTTTTCCACCTCCATCAATTTCCACATCTTTTAGCCTTTGATTGACACTGAGGAAAAACTGATCTGAATGTTAAGTAAATTGAAAGTATCAGTGTCTAAATTCTTTTGACATTTTCCATATATCTGTAGGATGGAGTCTTCTCAGAGAAAAAGGAAAATCAGCTTTACATTGTAACCTGAAATACACAGTTATATCAACTAGTGATATTGTGTATATAGTGATAATTTATTCTTGATCTTATCAATTCTTAGTAGTGCAGCTTTTTTTTTCCTCCTAACTTTGCTTACAAAATATACAATAAAGTCCAAAATTAAAAGCAATGGGCATAAAATAAAGCAACTTTCAAATACTGAGACTGGTTTTATGACAGGAGAAGATGGTTTTTTAACCATTTCCTATAAAACAGTGAGTTTAAGAGGTGGATTAGAGTTTTAAGAGTTTATCAGAGGTGGAATAAAAAGTTTTAAAAGAAGAAATTCAGTCTTGTGTGCAAGGCACTGTAATGCACTCATTGAGAAAGCCTAATAGATGCAAGTAGACACACAAGCAAATGTCATTTTGATAATCCTTTGCTATGTGTCATTGAGGATCTCAGTTTACTATCTTAATATATATAGATATATATACATGTATATCTGTCAGAGACACAGTGGGAATTGAGAAAAGCTGGCAATTTACTAATTAAAAGGGAAGAAGGGAGATCAGAATTCATTTATTTCACGTGAAGGTAAAGATTTCAATAGAATGGCACTTTTTTTTTTTTTTTTTTTTTTTTTTTTTTTTTTTTTTAAATTGAGAAAGACAATATTTCAGGCAAATGAAAGGATAGAATGAAATCCATGACTAGATGAACACCTGAACTCCCTTTTGGGACACATATAGAATCTATTAAAGAGTGAGGAATGAATTAACTGGAAAGTTCATATCACAACTAGGAAACCTTTAAACAGATTAATTTTGAAAGGTGATGATGGAGTAGAAAAATAATTTATTCAATGGCCTCGAAATAGGCTATAGTGTGGATAGGAATGTGGTAGAAGGCATAGCTGATTAATGATGGAAGAATGGTATTCACCAGGCAAACAGTAGTCTTAATAGGACATGTTTTCTGGGCCTAACCCTCAGAAAAGCCAATTATAGAGGAGTTAATTCATTCCCCATTTCTAAGAATGTCAGAAAACCAAGGACAAATCCACTATGTCATAACTTATTGTGGTTATATATAGTGGCTATTTATATGTATATAGTCTGGCTGGTTTTTTTCCCTCTTCATTCCACAAATATACTGAGAAAATTCAAGTCCATCACAAACAAGACCCTTCTTGAATTAATTTTAAAAAGTAAAAGTCAAGCTTTGCTATCTCAAGAGCAAGAAGCATATTTAGCCAATAAATACATACGATCTATCACAGTTCAGCTATGAATACTTTTATAGGAGCTAAAATCTAGTTAGTTAAAAAATTATTCCTTTTTGCTGCACACTGACAGTCTGGTAATCATCTCCTAAAAAATGCATCCATTAAGACCGCAGTGTCTCTTCATAGTTCATTAGAACAGTCTCTTACTCAACATTTCTTCTGTTCTGCAGAATAGCAGCAGGGCTTTTGTTGCATTGTTAAAGTATATCACATTTTACTATGGAAATTCATCCTTAAGGCTGGGGTGATTTTAATGAGTCAGTTTATAAAACATTACAAAGTTTCTCATATTAGTTACATCTCCCTCAGGTTAATTTTTCTGGTCCTTCACAGTTTGAGTCACTTCAGCAGATGGCTTATATACCCAAATTCCTCTATCTGAAAGAAGAAATTATCTGGATTTTTGCACTTTTTAATTTTTTTTTTTTTTCCTCTTGTCTAATAGTAAATGCTATGAAGGAGACACTTATTTCCAGTTTTTGTAACCTGATCATTATGATGAGACTTACATTGGGCTCACATGGCAAGGTTCAAGTAGCAGAAGGGCTGCAGGGGTGGCCTCTGTGAACAGAGCCCAGAAGCTGCTCCAGATCAGATCAGAGCCAGTTTCCGCCAGCTCCAAAAGGGGCCTGCTGCTGAGCTCAGCCAGAGTGATATTGGTTGGGCCTCTTGGAGATTAAGAAAAAGGAAAGGAAAAGAAAAAAAAAAAAAAAGGAACTTAAGAAAAATGAAAGGTTAAGAAAGGGAAAATTTGCTGTGCAACAGCAGCTGGTAGAGAAAGCAATGAGAAAACGTGAAACAGCCCTGCAGATACCATGTTCAGTGAAAGAGGGGAAGAGGTGGTTCAGGGCACTGGGGCAGAATTTCCCCTGTAAAACATGAACAGGCCCCTGGTGGAGCAGGCTGTCCCCCTGCAGCCCATTGGTCCCATGGCAGAGCAGATGTCCGTGCTGCAGCCCACGCACAATCAGTTTGGGAAGGACCCCATGTGGAGCAGGGGCAGAGAGTACAGAAGCAGAGGCAGAGGTGTTAGGGCCTGACCGCAGCCCCTATTCCCCATTCCCCTGAGCTGCTCAGGGGGAGGACATAAAAGAGGGTGGATGGGGAGAAGGTGTCTTTAGTTTGCTTTTATTTTTTTTTCACTGTTCTAATCTGTTATTAGTAGGCAATAAATTATATTAATCTCCCTCCACTGAGTCTGTTTTGCCTGTGACAATAATTAGTGAGTAATCTTCCTATCCTTATCTTAACTCTTAAATCCTTTTTCATCATATTTTCTCCCCTTGTTCATTTGAGGAAGGGGAAGTGAGACAGCAGCTGTGCTGGAGTTTAGCTGCCCATCGGTGTGAAACCACCACAGACCTGAAAATGGAATAATTTGCCATTACAATGCAAGAAAATTATAAAAGAAATATAAGAGTCCTGAGCAAACTCCATCAAGTGAAAATACTGTGAAATAATACTACCAACATTTTCATTTTCAATTTTCTTCTTTTGTGTTAGGCCAGCAGCAATGTATTAATGTGTTTATTTCAAAAAGAAGTAAATCACAAACCCCTTTGTTCAGTTTTATTTTTATAATGATATTCCTGTGGATTTTATGAATAATAATTAGCTGTGTTTAGCTTTCAGGATAATGTTGTCTGCGTATTCTGGTGAGTCACATTGATGTATTTACTTAAAACATAATTTTCAGATATCTGATTGCCTGATAGTCATCTTGATATTCAGAGCATCCATATTTTTGCCAAATTTCTTTCTTTCTTCTTTTCTTCTTTGCCTTTCCTTATTTCTTCCTTCCTTCCTTCCTTCCTTCCTTCCTTCCTTCCTTCCTTCCTTCCTTCCTTCCTTCCTTCCTTCCTTCCTTCCTTCCTTCCTTCCTTCCTTCCTTCCTTCCTTTCTTATAGTTACATACTTGTCTACTTTTCTGGAGTTATATAATATTATTTGTAGCAATGATTAAAGGTGGTATGTTCATCTTATACTTAAATAATCTCTCTTGTCCATTCAATCCCTCTTTATAATATGTTTCTTTGTAGTACATTTGTAAAGTATCCAACATCTGAGTATATATATCTGATTATAGTAATGACAGCATTATTTTGAACACTGCCACTATGACTTTTCATCGCTCACTTTTCTGTTGAAGCTAAATCCAGCTCTGTGAGACTAATCAATACTAGGAAGATTTATATTATCACTGTAGATCATAACTGAGAACAACTTAAAGCCCTTTGTTATAGTTCTGAATATACCTAGCAGCTAGGATAAGGAGAGCTAAAACTCTTCCCAATTCAATAAAAGATAAACAGATATTTTGTGAAAGACACTGCAATATATAACACAGATATATTCTCATCTGTATCATGAGAAGGATTAGTAAATGCATTCATAGGAGTATATTGATCTTAACTTCTGACAAATACAAAAATACTAGAAAGTGTAAAAGAATGAAGTGTTTCATTATTTTCTTAGACCATATAAATAATAAACTCTTAATAATAATAATAAACTCTTTTCTTAGACCATATAAATAGCCTATTACCTGTTCCCAGGCACTTTTTCCTTGAATTAATTGAATTAAATTACCTTAATTCTTATTTTATATTTAGCATGGGCAGAAGCCAAAGCAAAGAAAAAAAAATGAATAAATTTGACAGAACTTCCTGTACTTTAAGGTTCAAGTTTATGTAGATGCAAACTCACTGACAAAAACTGCTCAGAGAGAGAGAACAGGCTGTTAGCTTTAATGTGTATTCCAAATCGGAAAACAGAAAAAACGAAAGGATATCTATGAATTTTATATTGATGTTAAGCATATTCCTCATAATAGTTACAGATATACATGCCAGAAAGTAAAGAGTGGAAAGCAATCATAAAGTTTTGTGGGAAAGGTTTGTAGGTCTGTTTATGTGTTATTTAGTGTTTTTTTTTTTTTTTTTTTTTTTTTTTGTTTGTTTTTGTTTTTTTGTTTGTTTTCCCCTCATCAGAAAGAGAGAAAGAAAACTCTGGATTGTGTAGTACCATCTCCTGATACCACAAATCATGACTTCATGTAATAACTTTCATAAGTGATTCACCAAAAAGCTCCATCTCAAAGTAGCGAAGTACTTGTTCCATATTTGTGCTTCTTGTCTCCTCCACTTCTTTAATACCCTTAGTGAATTGACAATGCCCCACTGCCTCAAAGTAAAGATGTATGTCAGAGATATCAAATGCCTGCATGTGCTGACACCATCAGTCATGAAATGACAGCACGAAAGGTTGGACCTAAGTTCTCTTCTTAACTGGCAAATGTATCAAGCTGTTTGTCAGGACAGAAAAGGACAAAAGCAAAGGTTTTCTAAGGGAGGAAAATAAAGAATTGCAGAAACGTTAATGTAGACAGTATCAGGATGAACAAAATAGATGACTTCATCTAATGGGAGATAACGACAATGACTGATTTAAGGAGATCCTAAGATGGTGAGGCCTGAAGTTCTGAACTATCTGAATCTGTTGGGGGAGGGAGGTGGTATTAAAATGACTTTATATTATTTATTTATTTTCCACAGAAATCAGGTTTCTGAACACAGATGTTTTTCCTTGTACCATAACAGTACAAGGAACTTGTACACGAGTGTAGTGAAATAGCTGATAAACAGGAAGACTGTTTCCACTGGACCTTGGAACTCAGTATTTGGAGTAGTTTATTATATCGACTAGTAAAATGATGTCAGAAATATTTTGATAAAAATATGGATAAGACATTTTTTTCCCAAACCAGTAAGGAGATTCTTTTAATAGAATTGTAAAAGTGCCATTTCCAAACTAATCAAGTAGAAGCCAGTAAGCTCCATAGCAGTTCATGAGTTCATAGTATGACTGAATGATGAAGCACACCAAAATTGAAACCTTATAAGGTGCAGTAGAAAGGAGGGATGGCTTCTTATAGTTGACTCTCCCACTACGGCAGTTGAAAGAGGAAAAAGAGGACTATAACAGAGAATCTGTTCCAGAAATTCTCCCACCAGATTTCCAGCTTGAATGTATAATTAGCCAATGTATACACATTTGTTTTTTCACCTTTTGTCTTTCATGGAATGTAACCTATTTCCCTCTCCTGTGTTAATCCTTCAGCCTGACACAAAAGTTTTTTATTTCTTCTGCATCTTCATGTTACTAGACTCAACATACAAAACTGCTCTTATAGAAGTTGATACAACAGAAGTCTCTAGTGCTTTTTCAAGCACTGATTTTAAGTCTGGCATGGACTCCCAGGGAATTTACCAAAATATTATCAGGGTTGGGTAGCCATGGTGGTATTGACTTGGGAAGCCAAGGTGTGCCTCTGATGTGCCTGCTGGCCAGCACTCTTGCAGTCTGGAGGTACCACAGCTACCTCTCATAAGGTCATCTCCATCTTTTCTGATATTCCCAACAGGTCTTTTCTGTAACTTCAAAAAAAGAAATTAATAAATTATATATATATAAATAAATATTAAAAGATTCACTATTTCTACTGTACAAAGCAAGTTTTGAAGCAGAAGGACTATAATAAATGAATCTTTCTCAACACAAGTCCAAAGTTTTGGTATACATATGCAATGCCTCTTATAAATGCATAGCAATTAATTTGCAAGTAAAATTTAATGGCGTTCTCTATAACCTTTTTGTATTTTATTTAAACTTTGCAATAGATTCATAGAACTATTTCCAGAAGAACTTGGCTTATTTGTATTCTTACAAACCTGTAGAAACTGAGGCATTAACTTCCTTGTTTTGTGTGCTGCTTTCTGAAACTGACAACTGGTCCAATCCATGGAAGTCGCTATATGTAGTACTGAATTGCAGCTGTTTGTTTTCTCAAATGACACAAAATCATGTCAGTATTTAACAAGTAGCACTTGTGACATAATCCCCACTGTTCTCTGTAGCCGGCTTTTATTTCTATGAAAGATTCAGACTGCTCATGTACACATCTATTAAATTTTTATGTGCCTCCCAGATCATGTTTGCTGCAGAAAGTGTTTACCTCCCTGTTTCAGAACCTGAAGACTTTTAAATTCAATTTTAAGCCCTGGTGTCTTCAGTGCAGAATCTCATCCTACAGACCATTGTGAGAGGTGTCCCTGCTTATGGTAGGGGGATGGAATTAGCTGATCTTTAAGGGCCCTTCCAACCAAAACCATTCTGATTCTATGCCTATAAGTTATTTTTTTTTCAATTTGCTTATATATTGATGGAAGTCAAATTTCTTCTGTAAATTTCTTCTTGTTTACCAGGCACCTGGACAAGAAGAAACATATTTCAAAGGCAGGAGTAACTGATAATTGACAAGCAGGATTTAGAACCACTCCAACTCCCCCCCCCCCCCCCCCATAAATATACTACTTCAGTATTCTACTGAAATCAGAATTACCATACCTATTGCACAAAAACAGATTTATGATGTATCTAGATAAAATAAAAAGTCTTTTCTTTATTTGATATTTGTAGACCATGATGAATTTTTCAGCAGGTGATACAAGGAAACATACAGTGCATTTTATAAAAAGCATGGAAAACAAATTTTAACCTAAGGAAAGGACACTCAGGGGAGACCTTATCACTCTCTACAACTACCTCAGGATGTTGTAGCAGCTGTTATTCTTCTCCCAAACAACAAATAATAAGACAAAAGGAAATGGCTTCAAGTGGCACTAGTGAGGTTTAGATTGGACATTAGGAAAAATTTCTTCATGGAAAGGGTTGTGAAGCATTGGAACAGGCTGCCTGGGGACTTAGTTAAGTCGTCATCCCAGGAGGCATTTAAAAGATGTGTAGATGTGGCGCTTAGGATCATGGTTTGGTGGTAGGCTTGTCTGTGCTATGGTAACAGTTGGACTTGATGATCTTAGAGGTCTTTTCCAATCTGAATAATTCTATGAAATTACCCTAAGCCTCCTAAAGAACTGCAGATACTTCTAATTTATTAACTGTGAAAATTAAGACAGTGTTGTGATAATACATATTTTTATAAGTATTTTAGATAGTGTGGCGTGGTGGCACCAGAGTTGGTTATTCCTGAACAATTTTCTGCTCTGCTCATTTGGACAGAACATATTTTCTACTATTTTGTGTATTCGTGGAAATCCAAAGGAAGAATTCTGTTGCTCACAGTTCAGAACCCCTGTTCCTCTCCCCTTGCCCTCTCATAAAGCATTCAATTTAGGATGATGTAGCTTTTGTTTCTCACAAGTGATAACTCTAAATAGAGGAGGAAATCTATCAAAACATTTGTTTTAAAATTATCCCATGTGGTTTTGATATTAACCACGTTCCATACTGTGACTGTAACTGTTTACGTGGCAAGGATTTGGTAGCAGGGGGCCATACGGGTGGCTTCCGTGAGAAGAATCCAGAAGCTGCCCCATGTTAGATAATGGCCCAGCTGCTGGGTTCCACTCTGCAGCCCATGGAGGAGACCATGGTGGAGCAGGTGGATGTGACCTGGAGGAAGCTGTGGCCTATGGAGGACCCTCGCCAGAGCAGATTCCAGGCTGGAGCTGTAGCCCGTGGAGAGGAGACCATGCAGGAACGGGTGGCCTGGCAGGAGCTGCTGCCTGTGGGGGACCCAGGTTGGAGTAGTTTGCTCCTGATGGATCCTGTGGTATGGACCCATGTTGAAGCATTTCTTGAAGAGCTGCTGCCTGTGGGCAGCCCCCTCAGGATCAGTTTGGGAAGGATGGCATCCCATGGGAGGGACCACATCTTGGAGCAGAGGCAAAATGTAACCAAGAAGGAGCAGTGGAGGCAAAGCGCTATAGACTGACCACAGCTCCCATCCCCCCGTTCCCCTGCACTGTTTGGGGGGAGGAGGTGGAAGAGGGTTGATGGCGGGAAGGCGTTTTTGTTTTCTTTCTTCTGTTTCTCACTTCTCTAACTTGTTAGTAATAGGCAATAAATCTTACTATCTCCCTACTCTGAGTCTGTTTTGCCCATCATGATAATTGTTGAGTGATCTCCCTGACCTTATCTCAAACCTTGAGCCCTTTGTGTCATATTTTCTCCCCCTTTCCCTTTGAGGAGGGGGAGTGAGAGAGTGTCCATGGTGGAACTCGGCTGCCCACACAAGTAAAACCACCACAGTTACATATTAACATTTGGCCATGTGTAGTACGCAAACCTGTTTTACTTCCCTTTTAAAATTTTCTAAATGTGGAACTTTTCACCAATTCCCAGCATTCCTGTCATTTTTCTACTTATTTTGCCCACAATGAGGATTACTTATTTTAGCCACTGCTTTTGGCCAACATTTTAGGCATGTCTGTAATGCTTCAGTATTACTGTGCCAGTACTGTGAATGTACATGATGAATCCCCCGTCTCGCATAAAACTGAGTTTATTTTTTCTCTTAAGACTATAACCTTTTCAGAACCATCTTTACTCAGAACTAACAAAAATTTACATAAACTAAACAGAGAAAACACACTTTCTTTGAAACAAGAGAGTTCCCATAGTAGTTGTACCATGTGTATATTCCTATTTATTTACTTAGATCAAGCTGATAGATACAAAACCAAAATATTAATATGTCTACAAGTTAATCAAAAACCTTTTGTCATCTGAATCATGGTGAATAATCATGGCAAATCCTTTTGTCATCCGAACCACTGTGAATAACTCTTCTTAGCTTATCCCTGTAATTAAATATTTTGGTTTAAACCAACTAGAGTGCCTCCATACTCCTAGCCCACAGATTACACTAATTCCTGCACAGATCATTTGGATCACAGGAATTTCACAGTTTTAATTAGTATTCTGTTTCCTTAAAAACAGAAGAGGTAAGGCTGCTCTTCAGTTAGCCCTCCCCATAACACTTGGATTTAGGAAATGAGAGAAGGCTTCTTCCACTTGAACTATTCTATTCTATGACATTATTCTTAACAGTGATAAAACAAACACAAACAACAAGAACAAAACAGTATTGAAGGCTAAGCTACTGTATGATTCCTAAACTCGGTAATTATGGAGTGAATGTTTCAAGATCCTAAGTGTCCATATTAACTGTATGGAGGTTTTTTTACTTCTAAGCTAATTTATTAGAGTAAACATTACTAGAAATGGAACATACCTTATGAACTTTACCATGGCAGTATAAAGACCATGTTGAAAACTGCTTCAAGTCACTCTTAGTGTTGTTCAGTTCATAATAAATTTTTAAAGTAATGACTCCAAGTTTAGCCTATTGATATGAAATTGTTTTTTAGGTGAGACAAAGTGTTATTTCAGCTATGTTTATTTTCCTGTTGACATTGATAGCTTATCAAAGTCATGTCATTTGAAATAGTATATTTGTAAAGAAATATGAACTTTCAAAGCTTTATACCATCTCATTTTTATATCTTAATCACATTGTATAGTAAATAACACTATTTACTTATATATAGGAAGAGGTTTTTGAATACACTTCCTCTAGAATAAGCATATGAGGAAAAGAATATTTAAACCTGATTTTTTTCAAATACAGTGTGACAAGTTCATTGTCAAAACATATTCCTCATTATCCACCAAGTTAATTATTTTACAAATATGATGCATTGTTTTTATCTCTCATAGCTGTTAAACCTGTAAATATTTGCACATATACCATTAAAAAGTTGTATGTGGGGATATATATATTTTCTAGAAAGATTATCCTTGTCTCATTCTGGATACAGACAAGCTGTTCCTCTCATGGGAATTTATTTTTCCCCAGGAAGACTGTAGCTCACAAATGAGCCAGCTTAGCTGCCTTTTATATTGTCTTTCCGTCTTCAGGGATGCATCATATATCTCCCTATCCAATATCATGGCAGGCAAAACAGCACCCACGTGTGGACCAGTTGCAGCTCATTCTTTTAAAGGACCTAGTCCTTTAGTGGACTATTTTCAAGGTATAACCAAACAACTTTCACAGCTGTGAATATTCACTGTATTTATACACATGCAAGCTGTGTCAGAAGCTGTTAATCTTGTTTCAGTTCAACTGAAGTTAAAATAGCAGTCAGTTTGTGGACAGTTTTTTTTTTTATTCTTGTTTCTCTGAAGCATAGCCCTGATCCCAGGGTTTCCTGTCACAGACAGCCCAACCCGTTACCCCTATCAACAACTATCAAGAAGGAGCATCCTAACTGGTTAAGCAGGGAAGATGGAATTGCAAAAAGTCTCAGAAATGCTCATTTCTGATCTGATATTTGCAGGCTGTTTCTGCTCCTCTTCGAACTAATCAAACACAGAAATTATGGCAAAAAGGAAACTAAAGGTAGGAAAATTCTCATGCATCCTCATCCTGCTTCTATAGCAGTGGTTAATTACAGAGTAATGTAGTTTTCTGTACTTGCTGAGTCATTTTTCTGCCCCGTTAGTTGGCAGGTATATTGAAGACACTGATGGGTACAGGGTTTTTTTACTTAAGCATATGGAGAACAGCTGAATTCTGTACAAATAACCACATTTATATGCAAATAGATATATCTGCTATTCATAAATACTTATTCTCATTTCAAATGTTTCAGCAAATTGCCAAGCATAAACAGGACCACATGATTTTGCACATCAAATGCAATAGAAATGAAGTAATAATGGATAAAGAGACAATCTGTATGCAAAAGTACTTTTGGTCAAGATGTAATGAACAGTAGTTACATTAATAAAAATGGTTTGATAAGAAGGAGAAAAATGGATGAAACTGGTCAAAATTCAAAATAGCTTAATTAGCTCTAGTTTACAGAAATGATTGTTAATATTTGTTAAAACTTTCTTCTCATTAACTGAAGAGCAGTTCATATGACTTACAATTTACTGCCTGACTCCCGAGAACTGTGGTTACCTCTGAGCTGGTTTATTATTTTTCCCGTAATCTGGTTAGATTATGATAATCCTTAAAAACAGTTAATATCTTAAAATCATAACTCCAACATTTAACTATGAACAGTTTTCCATATGTATGTCTATTGAAAAGTCTATACAATTATTTTGTTTATTTTCTTTAGCATAGTGTGCATAAAATCTTCACAACCATTTGATTGAAATAATATCACATCAAACTATTCATATTGTGAAATGTAGGAGATATGGACTAGGAATAATTCTTTGAAATAGTATCATTTTTTTTTTTTTTTTTTTTTTTTTACCTTTCATTTGCCATTTTGACTGTTGCATCATTTTCCTTTTAAATTCAAAAATAATGAATACTTTGAATCACAGAATGGTGGAGGCTGGAAGGGACCTGTGATCATCTAGTCCAATCCCCTTGCCAAGCAGGATCACCCTTTGTGTAGTATGGCACATGGTACAAGATGGCATCCAGGTGCGTTTTGAATATCTCCAGAGAAGGAGACTCCACAACCTCTCCAGGCAACCTGCTCCAGTGTTATATAGCAATAACTCAGTTTGCGAGTTCATCTCACTGGTTAAAAACAATGTTTTAGTGGTACATTAAAATGTGTTTTGCCATGTTGCTCTATACACTTTCTAACCATTTTCACAAGTTGATCATTAATAGATTTTTTTTTTTTTTGAAATGTCCAAATTATTTTGACGCAATAGAGGAGAAGATTTTCCTGGGCTGTAGCCTGAGTCTTTGTGTTCTGTGCCTTTATTGTGTAACTCTGTCACATAAATACTCTAATATAAATCAGATAACTTTTCTGTGGGACTTCCCATATATGCGTAACAAAATCTGTAGTTAAAGGGGTCACTGAAGTACTTCACATTGTGTAAAAGCATTGAACAAGAAGTTAGGAGGCCTAGAGCACATGCCTGTGTAGGATAATGGAACAAAAGAGTTCTTTATAGTGACACCCCAAAATAGCAAGGGGAAATGGCCACAAATTGAAATGGGAGATATGCATATGTGATTAGGCAAAACTTCTTTGCTACAACGGTGTTGTTGCACTGAAAGAGGTTACATTGAAAGGCTGAGGAATCTCAGTTTCTGTTTGCAACACTTGATTAGACAAAACTGTTGCTGCCCTGTGTTGGAAATAGTCTTTCTTTGGGCTAGACTGAATGGCCTCTAGAAAGACCTTCCAACCAACAGTTCTATGACTATGACTTTCCAAGGCAATCTGTCAAAGGAAGATCACCAGACTGCAACCTACTTTGGTTGAACCATCTCATGAAGCATGTTGCACTCTAGCTTTTGTATTTCAAACATGAAGGAGAATACAGAAATGACAGCTAGTTACATCATTGTGAGGAAAACTTCATTTCATGAGATAAGTTTGTAATTTTAGAACCACAAAGAGAATTTACCTTAATGCATAGCAAGGACAGAATAGTCTTGAATTTCTCATAGAATAAGTTTCAGATATAGATTAGGTTAACATAATTTAAATGTACTTCTTTTATGCAGAATAATTGTAGTTTATACATCAAAATACATATTTTGGTTAACCCTAGCTGGCAGCTAAGTACCACGCAGATTCTTGCTCACTCTCCCCAGGTGGGATGAGGGAGAGAATCAGAAAAGTGAGAGAACTCATGGGTTGAGATAACGACAGCTTAGTAGGTAAAGCAAAGGCCATACACACAACCAAAGCAAAACATGGAATTCATTTGCTACTTTCCATTGGCAGGCAGGTGTTCAGCCATTCCCAGGAAAGCAGGGTTCATTATGTATAATGGTTTCTTGGGAAGACAAATGTCATGACTCCAAATGTCCTCCCCTTCCTCCTTCTTTCCCCCAGCTTTTATTGCTAGGCATGACACCATATGGTATGGGATATCTGTCAGTTTGGGTCAGCTGTCCTGGTTCTGTTTCCTCCCAGCTCCTTGGGCACCCCTAGCTTCCTTACTGGCATGGCAGCACAAGTAGAAAAGTCCTGGGCACCGTGTAAGCACAGAAACATCTGAAAACATACCTGTGTTATCATTGCTATTTTCATCAGGAATCCAAAACACATTATATGAGCCTCCATGAAGAAGACTTACTCTAACCCAGCTGAAACCATGACAATACTTAGACATATAAAGTTATGAATTTCAGTAGCATTTCAAAGCCTAGGATAGAACTTGAGTATGTATACTACTTAGCATTTCTCTCTTAAAACTTAAAAATTCCTTCCTTTCCCCAAACTAAACATTAACAAGGTTAGAGGTCAAGATAGAATACTAAATGAAGATCAGGGGAGAGTCAAGAGATATTTATAAAATTTTAAAAAGCAAGTCTTCATTTGTAGCCAAAGAACTGAAAAATTACATTGCTATGTCATCTCAGTTCAGTTCTAACATTTGGTGTGATAAGGCTCTTAAGTTTCCCTATGCCTGACTCCAAGCCAAATTTTGATACACAACATTTGCTATAAATGAAATCCACCATGCATATTTCTATTCCTATGTCCTTGGAGGTGCTTGTTAGATTGAGAAATCTCAGCGTTGTCTGAAGGAAATGGATTTGATTTCTCTTTAAAATAACATGAAGCATATGGTACCTGAATCATCTGTCCTGAAATGCCAGGTGTGTTGTCTTTTTCTTAATGGACGGAAATCTTTCCAGAATGTCCCAAATCAACATAATATTGAAGTAGCTTGGCACATGAATTTACAAATACTCAGAAGTGTCCCTGTTGAGACATGTCCCTAATGGTTTCCCATATGAGGCGTCTGTCAGCTATCAAGTTATTATGACTAAAAGTTGGAATATATTTTACCGTCTACCATGTCCATCATTTACATTTAGCATGTGAATGGAACAATCTAATTCAGTAAGAAAAAGCACTCTCCTTTAAAGGAATCTGTCAAGTTTAATGTGACAAATGTGCAAAAAGGCATAAAACAATATCTGGAGAGTGACATTTTTCAAGATTACAAAAGTGTTCATAAGAAACACATGCAAATATCTCTAAATGAACATTTGGGAGCTGCTCGTGTTTCATCTGACAAAATAATTCCTTTTCATGCTGGACAAATAGAATATATATATATATTTAAAACAGTTACTGGACAGAGCTCTAGAGAGTTCTCTCAATGTGTGAAAATGTGTTGAAGTCAAAATGATCACTTCACCTCTTGAGAAAAGAGTCAGCTTCTAGTGATGTCTTATTCTGTCATATTTCAGGGAACAGAGTAGGGAAAAGCCCAGGGCACTGAGCTTGGAATGCTGGAAACTGTAGAAGCACAACGTCAGAAACTGTAGAAGGCAAAATAAAAATAATGAAGAAATCGTTTTTGTCTCAGTCATGTTGAAGGTGGTATTCCAAAGGCAAAGTCAATTTGTCATAGTCTTGCTGAATAAATTCCAAGTATTCATATTAATAACATACACGTGGCTACTAACACTGAAAAGGAGAAAAGGAGAATATGTGAGAACATAGGAAAACTGAGAATGATCCTCAGAGAGGAAAGAGAATATTCTGAAATTTAATCAGTTCTTGAAACAGTTGCTGAGATTTTCAGGAACAAGTTATCCTGAAACAAACAAGCAAACAAACAAACAAAGTCATTAAAGCAAGCTACAGACAGCTGCAAGGCAATGAAGGGAGACATTACAAATAAAATCATGTGAATAAATGTCTTGTTAACAAAATAGCAACACTACAAGGATTGTATAATACAGTATTTGAATTAACATACATGTACATAGTATACAAATTTCAAATGATACCTGATTAACATTTACTGAATGGTACTAAATTCTTCTGTAGTTAAAGCAAAAATCAATGTACTGCCAGTTTACCAAGCTGCTGCTGCTTCATATATATATATATATATATTTTTTTTTTTTTTTCCCCTTCAACCCTCTACTTAGACTTTAATGAAGTCTGTCATTTTACATATATGTCTTCAAATTGGTAATTCGTAAATGGTTTGTAACAGAGTTATGGAATCTGAATAGGCTGGCTGGATAGGCCAAGGCCAACTCTATGAAGCTCAGCAAGGCTAAGTGCCAGGTCCTGAAGCTGGGCACAACAACACCATGCAATGCTGCAGACTAGGGGAATTGTGGCTGGAAATCTGCCTGGCTGAAATGAATCTAGGGGTATTTGTTGGTAGCCTGCTGAACGTGAGCCAGCATTATGCTCAGGTGGCCAAGAAGGCCAACAGCATCCTGGCTTCTTTCAGAAATAGTGTGGCCAGCAATATTAGGAAAGTGATTGATTGTCCTTCTGTATTAATATTTGGTGAAGTTGCACTTCAAATACTGTGTTCAGTTTTGGGCCCCTCACTACAAGAAGGTTATCAAGGTGCTGAAGTGTGTGTCCACAGAAGGGCAACAAAGCTGGTGAAGGGTTTAGAGAACAAGTCTTATGAGGAGCAATAAGGCTCAGGCTTATTGTACTTTATCTAAAAGGAGACTGTAGAGAGGTGGGGATTGGGCTCTTCTCCCAAGCGCCAAGTGAAAAGACAAATGGAAATGGCCTCAAGTTGCACCAGAGAAGGCTTAGTTTGGATATTAGGAGAAATTTCTTCACTGAAAGAATTGTGAGGCATTGGAATAGGCTGCCCAGGGAAGTGGTTGAGCCACCATTCCTGGAGGTCTTCAAGAAACATGTAGATGTAGAACTTAGTAGCATGTTTTTTTGATGGACTTGTCAGTACTAGGTTAAAAGTTGTACTTGATGATCTTAGAGGTCTCTTCTGACCTGAATTATTCAATGAAATTTGTAATCTGATATTCTGACTCATGCATGTTTGGAACTGGCAATTCTACAGCTACATTGTAAACACTATTCTTGTCCACTATCCCAAGAAAGTTGTACTGGACTGGATGCTTTGAGAAGAGAGACTGGATGCATTTGAGCTCCATGAATATCCAATGATATGAATAGCTAGTTTGTGAGAGAGACATTGTTTTGTTTACTTGCTTGTTTTTTTTTTTTTTTTTAATTAATATTATTTTATAAGTACACATAAGTCACAAACATGTACTTCTTAAAATGGGTTATACGGATGTTGATCCCCTTAAAAGAAAGTAGCATAATGTAAAAGAAAGTCTGATACAACATAAATACTGAGAAAAACAGAAATCTTCCCTTTTCTCAAACAAAAAGAAACAAATTCTTTCAGAGAGAGGTGCTGGAGGTGTTCACATTCTGAAAGGTAGTTGTTCTGAGTTGTAATGTTAGTGAGCATGACTGTAGATGAACTCTAGCTAGCAGATATGTTCTGATGCCTTTTGAGAAATAAAAATATTTCCTTACATTGAACTGGTCCTTAGGCATCTTGGTTAGAAGTCTTTAATGACTTTTCTTCAGGCAGTACTGCTACTGTCTATAGACAGTACTTTAAATATTCCTGGAGGAAAGTTATTTACCTGATTTCTGTGACTGTCAAAGATCTGTGTGGCTGTCTGACAGACAAAAAAGGTCAAATCATTGACACCTGTTAAAGAAAGTGGACAAATACTTCTGAGAAATTATTCATTCCTAACATGGAGAAGAAGACTAACGTAAGAATGGAAGTCTCTTGATATTTTAAGATGAGGTGCCAAACAACTGTTATTTCTCAAACCATAATAAACTCAGCAACTGTCTCCAGAGAGAAAAGCTATATCAGATACACTTTGCACCATATTTAAACATTCAAAAACTAAATTTAGAAAAAACTTTTAACTGAACTAAAAGTTTGTCAGACATCAATTATGACATCTTACAAAAGATGAGGAAAAGGCGGAGGTGCTCAATGCCTTCTTTGCCTCAGTCTTTAGCGGCAATACCGGTTGTTCTCTGGATACTCAGTACCCTGAGCTGGTGGAAGGGGATGGGGAGCAGGATGTGGCCCTCACTATCCATGAAGAACTGGTTGGTGACCTGCTACGGCACTTGGATGTGCACAAGTCGATGGGGCCAGATGGGATCCACCCAAGGGTACTGAGAGAACTGGCAGAGGAACTGGCCAAGCCACTGTCCATCATTTATCAGCAGTCCTGGCTGTCGGGGGAGGTCCCAGTTGACTGGTGGCTAGCAAATGTGATGCCCATCTACAAGAAGGGCCGGAGGGCAGACCCGGGAAACTACAGGCCTATCAGTTTGACCTCAGTGCCAGAGAAGCTCATGGAGCAGATCCTCCTGAGAGTCATCACGCAGCATTTGCAGGGCAAGCAGGCGATCAGGCCCAGTCAGCATGGTTTTATGAAAGGCAGATCCTGCTTGACGAACCTGATCTCCTTCGATTACAAAGTGACGCACTGGGTGGACGAGGGAAAGGCTGTGGATGTGGTCTACCTTGACTTCATCAAGGCTTTTGACACCGTCTCCCACAGCATTCTCCTCAAGAAACTGGCTGCTCTTGGCCTTGACTGGCGCACGCTTCGTTGGGTTAGAAACTGGCTGGATAGCCAGGCCCAAAGAGTCGTGGTGAATGGAGCCAAGTCCAGTTGGAGGCCAGTCACTAGTGGCGTCCCCCAGGGCTCGGTGCTGGGGCCGGTCCTCTTTAATATCTTCATCGATGATCTGGACGAGGGCATCGAGTGCACCCTCAGTAAGTTCGCAGATGACACCAAGTTAGGTGCGTGTGTCGATCTGCTTGAGGGTAGGAAAGCTCTGCAGGAGGATCTGGATAGGTTGCACCGATGGGCTGAGGTCAACTGCATGAAGTTCAACAAGGCCAAGTGCCGGGTCCTGCACCTGGGGTGCAATAACCCCAAGCAGAGCTACAGGCTGGGAGAGGAATGGTTGGAGAGCTACCTGGCAAAGAAGGACCTGGGAGTGATGGTTGATAGTCGGCTGAATATGAGCCAGCAGTGTGCTCAGGTGGCCAAGAAGGCCAACGGCATCCTGGCTTGTATCAGGAACAGTGTGACCAGCAGGGCTAGGGAGGTGATCGTCCCCCTGTACTCAGCTCTGGTGAGGCCGCACCTCGAGTACTGTGTTCAGGTTTGGGCCCCTCGCTACAAGAAGGACATCGAGGTGCTTGAGCGGGTGCAGAGAAGGGCGACAAAGCTGGTGAGGGGCCTGGAGAACAAGTCCTACGAGGAGCGGCTGAGGGAGCTGGGCTTGTTCAGCCTGGAGAAGAGGAGGCTCAGGGGCGACCTTATCGCTCTCTACAGGTACCTTAAAGGAGGCTGTAGCGAGGTGGGGGTTGGCCTGTTCTCCCACGTGCCTGGTGACAGGATGAGGGGGAATGGGCTTAAGTTGAGCCAGGGGAGATTTAGGTTAGATGTTAGGAAGAACTTCTTTACTGAAAGGGTTGTGAGGCATTGGAACAGGCTGCCCAGGGAAGTGGTGGAGTCACCATCCCTGGAAGTCTTCAAAAGACGTTTAGATGTAGAGCTTAGGGATATGGTTTAGTGGGGACTGCTAGCGTTAGGTCAGAGGTTGGACTTGATGATCTTGAGGTCTCTTCCAACCTAGAAATTCTGTGATTCTGTGATTCTGTGATCTTCACTGTGTATTTCAGTTTTATTACCCACGTCTGTGTAAGACATGCAGTAATAAGAAACCTGAAGATGTTTAGAAGTCCTATGTAATACAAACTTTATTCCATGTCCTCCACATCATAGAGCACAGAGTGTTCCATTCTTCAGAATTACCCCGAGAAAGCAATACTGTGGGTAACTGTTTTTTTTCATAATATTCAATAGGTAGTGCCTATTTTCATTGCAAGTAAGCATAGGTATCATTTATTTGGCTGTTTTTTTTTTTTTTTTTTTTTTTTCCTGTTATATTTCTATTAGTACATGGACACATCACTGGATAACAGGGAACAGATAACTGCATCAAGAAAAAAATATAAATTAATTTGACCACACCAAGATTCTTTTCCATTTAGTAGATGTGTGTTGTTTAGAATTGCAGTCAGCTAACCAGCATATGCAGAGAAGAAATCAGGAAGACCAAAGCCCAGCACGAGCTCAACCCAGTCGCTATGGCCAAGGATAACAAAAAATGTTTTTATAAATGTATTAATGGCAAGAGAAGGGTGAAAGAGAATCTTTTCCTTACTGGATGCAGGGGGGAACATGACTACTAAGGATAAGGAATGCCTTAATGACTTCTTTGCATCTGTCTTTACAAGCCAGAGCACTTATTCTCAGGGTACTCATCCTCCTGACCCAGAAGTCTGGAATGAGGAGCAGAAGAAAACCCCACAGTTCAGTTGGAAATATTTAGAGACCTGCTGCTCCACCTGGACTGTCACAAGTCCATGGAACCAGATGGGATCCATTTGAGGGTGCAGAGGAACTTGGCGGATGTGATTGCTGGGCCACTTTCCATCACCCATCAGTGGTCATGATTATCAGGAGAGGTCCCAGATGACTGGAGACTTGCTACTCTGATGCCTATCTATAAGTAGGGCTGTAAGGAGAACCCAGGGAACTACAGGCCTGTCAGCCTGACCTTGATGTCAGGAAAGGTGATGGAACAGGTCATCTTGAATGCAATCACACAATGTATGCGGGACCACCAGGGGATCAGGCCAGGTCAACATGGGTTCATGAAAGGCGAGTCCTGACTCACCAACCTCATCTTCTTCTATAACCAGGTGACCTGCCTGGTGGATGAGGGAAAGCCTGTTGATGTAGTTTACCTAGACATCAGCAAGGCCTTTGACACAGTCTCCCATAGTATTCTCCTGGAGAAGCTGGCAGCCCACGGCTTGGACAGGTACACTCTTTGCTGGGTTAAAAACTAACCAGACAGCTAGGTGCAGATGGTGAACGGCCCAGGTGGTGAACGGAGTGAAATCCAGCTGGCAAACACAGCCACCAGTGGTGTTCCTGAGGGGTTGGTGTTGGGGCCCATCCTTTTTAATACCTTTATTGATGACTTGGATGAGGAAAATGAATTCACCCTCAGTAAGTTTGCAGATGACACCAAGCTGGGGGAAAGTGTCAATCTGCTGAAGGGTATGAAGACCCTGCAGAGGGACCTGGACAGGATGAGTCAATGGGCAGAGACCAATGGGATGAAGTTCGACACGGCTAAGTGCCAGGTCCTGCACTTCGGCCGCAACAACCCCATGCAATGCTACAGGCTTGGGAGAGAGTGTCTCAAAAGCTGTGCAGATTAAAAGGATCTGGGGGTGCTAGTCAATGCTCACCTGAACATGAGCTGGCAGTTTGCCTAGGTGGCCAAGAAGGCATCCTGGCTTGTATCAGAATAGTGTAGGCAGCAGGACCAGGAAGATGATCGTTCCTTTTTACTCAAATCAGGTGAGGCCTCACCTCAAGTACTGTGTTCAGTTTTGGGCCCCTCCCTATAAGAAGGACATCAAGGCCCTATAATGTGTCCAGAGAAGGGCTATGAAGCTGTTGAAGGGTCCAGAATGCAAGTCCTATGAAGAGAGGCTGAGGGAACTGTGGTTGTTTAGTCTGGAGAAGAGGAGGCTCAGGTGAGACCTTATTTCTCTCTACAACTACCTGAAGGAAAGTGGTGGGGAGCTGTGGATCAGCTTCTTCTCACGGGTAACTAGTGATAGGACTAGAGGGAATGGTCTCAAGTTGCACCAGTGAAGGTTTAGGTTAGAAATTAGGAGACATTTCTTCTCAGAAAGAGTAGTCAGACAGTGGAACGGGTTGCTCAGGGAGGTGTTGGAGTCATTGTCCCTGGGAGTGTTTAAGGAAAGGTTTGACCTGGTGCTTAGGGACATGGTTTAGTGGATGACAATGGTAGTACATGTAGACAATGACAGTTGGATCAGATGATCTTGAAGGTCTTTTCCAACCTTCTCATCCAAAACAATGGCAATACTATGACAATGAAGACTGCTATCTTGATTAGCTTGACAATCTGGTGAGTCCTGACTATACTTTTCTCTGTCCAGTTCAAATTCCAGTTAAGTACTAACTATACTCTGAAGAGCTGATCATCCTTACAACATTACTGAGGATTCCTTCATTGTGCTTGAATAATCAGTATGGAACTACAGGCTGAATTACCAGTTGAAAAATTTTTTTTCCTCCTCTTTATTCAGCTACTTTTGGCTTTTATGTTACGTTAATTCTTGTAGCAGTACTACTTACCAGTGCCAAAATGTAGAGGAACATATTTTGGGTGAAATATGGTGCATAAAATTAAGTTATAGTTGTCTAGCCTATTCACAAAAAAATACTTTATTGCTATTTCATAGCTAAGAGACTTGTTTGATTTAGTTGATAACTAATTTAATATTTTACTATCAGAGGACATTTTTCATCTCAAAAGCCAGGATCACTTAAAATGTAGAACCTTACTAGTATATTTAAACATTCAGCAAAAAGAAACTGGTCATCTGTTTTAAGCTAGTACCATGTCCTAACAGATGTCCTAAGAGTGTGAAGTATAACTTAAAGTCTTTCATTTGTTCTTTAACTGACACTACAAGGAAGAAATAAGATTCATGCACTGATCAGATCTAAAGTTCCATGCAGCCATCACCACAGAAAATCAAAAGCCAGATGAGCAGGAGAGACACAGAAGTGAAAAAAAAAAAACAATATTTAAAATTGAGTACAATGAAATATGTGATGAATCAGAGGACTGAGAAACAACCATGTCCTAACTTTCAAAACAGACAAAACTTTATAAATAGACTCCAAGTCAGTCACTTGTTTGCTGTCTTTTTTTTTTTTTTTTTTTTTTTTCTTAAGGAAAGCAACTAAATCCTGAAAAAAATATTTTATTTCCTTCAAGGGTCTGAGAAAAGGATGAGATGAGTAAAATGCCAGAAAGGAAAGCAGAAAGATTTTAGAGCAAAGAGAGCTAGTAGCACAAAACTGATTCCTATATTAATGGAGCTCATTGAAATATTGTGTTTAATGGGCTTTGTAAATGCTTCCTAAAAATTGAAAGAAATAGAATTAGAATTGGTAGAATCACATGAGAAAAACAGGAAAGAAAAGAATGTTGCTAATACACCATTAGTTACACAAGAGTAACTGCTAAAAATTAGGAAATCCCAATGATAAGGAAGCAGCAACCTTAGTTCAGTGAGCATGATATCTTCGGTTTTTCATATTTCAATTATTTCAATTATTATCCAGATTAGATTGAAGAAAGCAAAATATGTCTGACATATACATATAGTCCTTATATATAAGGACATATAATATAGGCCTTAAATCACTATGAACTTACAAAAACTGAAAAAAAAAAAACACAAACAACCACAAAGTATTCACTCATTCCCAAAATTTGTTTCCTAGAGGGAATGTTAAAGCACAAAAAATTACATATAGCCATGCTTTGGTATATTAGAAGACAGTTTACAATATTCTTGAACTGCATGTATGACCAACAATAATATGAATGTCTGAAAGTATTCCTTACACTGCTAGCTGTCCTTGAAAATAGAACCTGATGACTACCTTGCTTCCTTACTCTTTGGTGAATCATAAGAAAAATATTCTCTATTTTTATCATTTTCTGCAGAAATCTATGCGCTCTGAGGATTGTAACCTGCATTCACATGACACAGATGGAAGAAATTTATTTTTCCAGTATTTTCTTCTTTTTAATATGATATTTTCCTCTAATAAAAAGGAAACAAAATGCTCCTTCTTTCTTTCCACTAGCATAGGAATGTATACAGCAATATCCTTCTTTCTCTTTTTGTCTTTTTGCCTTTCTGCTCTTTCCTCTCTCATATTTACATCCTTTTCCCAGTGGCTGACTGGAAGCCAGTGAGTAATATAAAATGAGTAGTAATCAAGGTATGATATGATAACTCTTTGAAACACTATATCCTTCATGACAGTGACACCAAGAATGGAAAAATGAGGTAAAATAAAAGTTTCTGAAATACATATATATTGTAAATACATATACATGCACACTATATTTTATAGTTAATTTATATTTATATAGTATATATATATTATATATATTATATATATATTATGTTATATAGCATATAGTTTATATAGTGTAAAATATACTTAACTATATTTTATAGTTTTCCAGCTTCCATAAACCACAATGTTCTTCTGAAGGCTAACTCCAAGTTATGGCACATTTCAGCTTTTTATCACTTTCTTGGATCATTTTGTCTGGGTTTACTACTGCTTCTTAGCATTGCATCATTCTGTTCATTCTGTTCGTTCTGCTCCAGAATGGGACTGGGATGTTTCTAGAGAAAATAAATAAATTAAAAAGATATTTTTATGTGATGTGGGCCAGCTCTAGGATGAAGACTAGAGTGTGTTGTATGTGTGCATGTGTATGCATATAAGCTTGGAGTGGCACAACTGGCACATCAGCTCATATATTTGCTTCTCATAAGCTCTACGCACATGTAGGCAGGATGCAATCCTCTGGAAACAGGACAGTTTAACTTTTCTTTTATTTAAAATTCCCACATGCATACACACAGACTTTCAAAAAAAAAACAACACACACAACAAAAAACAACAAAACAAAACCAAAAAAACAACTGCCAGTAGTAGGAATGATAAGCTTTATGTATTGTCACTTTGCAAAGAATTATCAGTGTCATTAACTTACTGAACATTATTATTTTCACTGAACATTATTGATTTTTACTTCATACTAAACAAAAGCATTGTACTGCCTACTTTGTGATGTTGTGCCAGCCAGGCCGCACCAATAGCTCATCTCATAGGTTCCTCTTCAGAAATTTCATCTTCTTTAGGAGCATGGTGCACTAGATTGCCATACCCTGATGACATAGCTCATCAGTAGGAAAACCTTCCTAGGAAACCATATTGTGAGTCCTCTTTATTTGTCATCAAAATTAATCTGGTAGAGAAGGATCCTTATTCTTTCCTCATATATATATGATTCTCATGCAGAGCCCTGGAGGAAAGAATATATATATATATATTTATATCACCCCCACCTTTAAGCCTTCATGGTTCTGCAGAAGATCTGGAAACCTAGCTTGCTAGCACTCAGAGAAACAACAGTGTTTTTTCTAGTCAAGAAATAACACTCCATTTTATAATGTGTTGTTATGTCTGTCATCTCACTTCTAAAGCTGTAAGAATACATGTATTGCTAGAAGTTCAGATTTTTTGTCCTTGAGAATCTATCCTCATAAAGCTTTTCTTCTTTGGAAGTTGCTATGATATGTGTTGTTCATCACACAAATAAAATTTCTCATGTTTTTTTTTCTTTTTTTTTTTTTTCCTGTTTGAATGGTCTGTTAGTAAGGTATCAAACCTTATTTTTCAGCATATTTCCACCTATGACTTTTTCTTAAACACTGAAGTCTACACTGCATTTTAAGCTCAGATGCAGTTGAACACAGTGACAACAACTGCCCACACATAAAGCCAGCTGGAAGACAGCCACTTCCAAATCAGAAATGATGTAGATACACTAGATAATGTCAAATCTGAGCTAATAAGCTGCAATGAGAAACAATGTGCATTAGCTAAGGTTCATTGTCTGACACACACAGCTTCCAGGCAGGTTAGTAAACTGGCAGAGCAAATTCACATCTGCTTGCAAAAACACTGTATAGACATATCTTTCATTAGAGCAGCTAATAGAGGTCCCATTATGTGAGACTAGATTAGACATGAGGTCCTATTCCCCACTGTGGCTGTCCCTTCACACAGAGCCCGATCCAGTGGGAATACAGCCAACACTGAATCCTGTTGGCTTCAGCTTGTATTTTCTAGTTCATTAAGCTTGTCTCATTATTCTTCTCTCTTACAATACCATCCTGTTCAAAAAAATCACTGAGATGTGCCATGTAATAGCAGAATTTCTGGTTTACTTCAAAAACAAGGGACTTTTTATAAAGTTTCCATTTTTGGAATTGGGCTTCTGTAAGGAAGCATAAGTTTCTTGGCATTGGTTGTGAATATTAAATCAAGCAAATGTGTTCATCAATCAATAAATAGCAGATTACACGGCTGACATTTCATATATTTTTCTTTTAACATTATGAAATCGCTGTTGCTGTTTCATAAAGCCTAGGTCAAGTTCACACATTTGTAATGCTTCCAACTTGTTTGAGCAGGTGTGCTTATGTCTCTGCTGGGTAGTTTGGCAAACTACCTCACATATGTAAATTTGAAACAGATGTCCTAGCTTTGAAGTATATATATTACATAGTCTATAGACTGCATGAAATACACTTACCAGGACATGACAAATTTATGAACTGACTTGCTGAAGTTTTTACTACTGTAAAATCTATTATTGCTTATGTGCTTTTGGACATTATGCTGCATCCAGATTTCAAAAGAGAACAACACTGCTGTGTTTTTGTTGTTGTTATTTTCCTTTTTCCACAGGATAAGTGGGTATATTTATTTAATATATTTGCTAAAAATTGCAGCAGACATTTGAACCCAAATTGATCTTCATGGGAGCTAATTGGATGATTCTAGTAAAACAGAAGTGCAACTTACTTTATTCCTTTTGCTTGAACTGACTAGGAAACTGTCAGGGTAGATTTGAAAATATTAGATTTATTTTCCATTTAATTTCTATGTATTTTGTAAATGCTTTGTGTCCTTGTTCTACCACCATCTAGTTAAGGCTGGACAGAATGACAAAAACCTACAAACAGTTCTCACAGTATTTGATGCACAGATTTTGAGACACAGAAGATTTGAATAGTCAGGCTGGATGCCAGAAGCTATTCAGAGTCTCTCTTTTTCTTTCTTTTTTTTTTTTTTTTTTTTTTTTTTTTTTATTCATTTATACTGAATTGTGAAAGCTTTTGAGATTTTCTAAACGTTAGCTTAATACATATTTTGTGGTGTCTTGTCGTTGTGTGTGGACTGTGGCTATACAATATATTTGAGCCACAGATGGAATAATTAAATATCTCATAAAAAACATTAGTACTAAAGGATACATAATGAGGTTCTGGAATTTGTCTTAATTTTCAAAAAAAAAGATTCATGAATTATGCAATTAACAGCTGCATATATAGACTCCTAATAAGAATGCAATATAATATTATATAATATGATTAAAATAGTTTTTAATCCATACATATATTTGTATTTGCTTTACATTCAAAAAGTTTAATGCAGTTTTCAATATAAACTTAGAATGCAACCTTAGTACATATTAAGCCTCCTCCCAAAACCTAGTCCCTCACCCCTTATTCAAAATCTATTGATCAATATTAAAACAAAATAAATTGTTTATGCATTAAATGCATTTCTTCCATCTTATTCAGTGAGCATATCAGATCTGGCTAGACCTCAATTTCATAAAATGTCAATTTTTCACTGTCAAAATTCAATTTCCTGGTAAAAGGACAAAACATTTATAAACAATCTGCTCTTATCTATTCTTACAACAGTGCTCCCAACTTAATAATTGGATTTTATCATTGCTTATCAGTGTATGAGGGAAAACAAACAAACAAACACACAAAAACAAACAAACAAACAAAATATATACTTCAGGGTAGGACATTATCACACACATTTCAACTCCAACCAACTTATATGAGTCACTGACTGTTTAGTAAATAGTGAGGCACTTTCAAATGAATTAAGTCAGTGAGGGCAGTGATATGTTCCATGTACCTTACCAGGGAGCTTTTGGTAAAAATGAACAAGTTACTACCGAACATCCTCAGGTACAAAAGCAGAGAAGGTTGTTGTTTAATGGGACTCCTCTTCCGCATTAACAGCTTTTCCCTGGGCCCCAGGAAGGTTATTTTTGGCTGGCCAATTGCAGCCATCTCCCAGGATGATTCAAGCTGAGCATGACATCTCTGCTGTTCACACCCCTAGTATATATCTCCTGAGTCTAGCCAGAAAAACTTTTCCCACAGATAATGTTGATTTTGCTCATCAGCACTGGGTCTGCACAACAAATTTCACCTCTTCAGCTTCTGACAGATGATAGATGATGCTGGCAATACTTATATTACATAACATCCAATTTATGAACTGTTGAATTTCAAATTTCCAATTCAGAAGTTATGTCCGATTATGAGAGGAAACCTAAGAAAAAGGACTTAATCACAGTTTGTTAATTTCCCATTACTCTGCCTACAAATCCCTGTTACAGTATATTCACTTTCCTGTAAAGTCTGTGGTGAAGATAGTCTGTGTTGTTAACAAATGTTCACTATTTGGTGAATGTTTTGGTGAACAATTTGTTGTTAACAAATGGTGAACATTTGTTAACAACAATAACAAAAAGTAATTGTCACCTTTACATATAGGGAAAGAAATGCTCATAGATGAGCTTCAGTTGAAAATAAGGAGTAATGTTTAATATGTCATTACTAAAAGATTATATTAACTCCCTCTGAAATCATCAATGAGGCAGAAGTGATTTATTTTTCCAAAATGATATGATAATGTCCATCCCATTGCAGACACTTTTTTTTTTTTCCCCTGTTAATATGATTTTATCAAATGCTACTGCTGTTCCTTGAATGAAGGTTGTCTTAGACATGTTCGAGAAATATCGTCAGTGTTGGAAAAATCCTTCAAGTAACAAAGTAGAATGTTTCCCTGGAATTTTACAATAGTGCCATTAGTAAGAGACTAGAAAACTAAGCCCAGACAAAGCCATAGGATTACAGCTTGTATGGAATTATTTGATGCATAAAAATTGCTATTTACTCTAAAATGATACCATTAAATGTGCAATTCAAATACTTCAAGATTAAGTGCTTTGTTAAAGCACTTAACAAATTTAAAATCTACTTCAAGCCTACAAAATAATCCCTGTGTATTTTCTGTAAGAGTGTAAATATTTTAGCTATTTTGCTATTACTGATTTATTTGAGGAATTAAGTGTGGATTTTAATTACTGACACATCCTTATACGCCATGAAATTTACGTTCTGAAGATATATATGTGTAAGTATAACATGTAAGTATTCCAAGGTACAGAACTGTACCTTGGTGTACTGGGTCTGGCTGGAATGTTAACTTTCCCGGCAGCAGCCCATACAGTGCCGTACTCTGTACTTGTAGCTGGAACAGCAGTGTTATCACGCCAGTGTTGTGTCTACTGCTGAGCAGCAGTGGCACAGCATCAGGCCTTTCTCTAACCGTCCTAGGGGGTGGGCAAAAAGTGAGGAGAGAAACATCACTAGGGCAGCTGACCTAAACCAATCAAAGGGATATTCCATACCATGTGATGTCACACTCAGCAATAAAAGGAGTAACAGGAAGAAGAGGGGAGGGGTGGGCTCTCGTTGGGAAAACGGTGGTCCTCCTCTTGAACACCGGCTGCGTGTGTTGAGGCCTTGCTTCAAGGACGTGGTCAATCATCGCTCATTTGTGGGAAGTAGAGAATAATTTCTTTCCTCTGCACTTCCATATAGCCTTCATTTATTTTATTTGTTTGTTTTCCTCCCTTCTTTTTATTTTTTTCCCTTTTCCCCTCCCTTTTCCCCTTTCCCTTTTTATTTCCCCTTAGTTAAATTGTTTAGTTCATGGTAGTCTTTATTTAATTGTTATTATTATTTCCCTTTAATTAAATTATCCTTATCTCAACCTGTGAGTTGTTCTTTGCCTTGCTTCTCCCTCTCCTCATCTAAAGGAGGGGGAGTGAGAGAGCGGTTGTGGGGTTTAGCTGCCCAGCACGGTAAAACCATCACACTTGGGGGGAATATTTTGGGGGAAATTCTCAACTGTGAAAAAATTCCAGATGAGAGTGACTGTGCTCATCAAGAGGTCAGTAGAAAGATTCCTCTTGTCCTGTGTAAGTTTAGATAATAACCTTAATAACCTTGTACAAGACACTGCAGAGAATAAAGGTATAACCCACTGTACATAAATTAGGTTTTGTCCACCAACACTAACATCTCTGTCAAGCAATGATGTAGCACTCTCTGCACTGCAGCTTCACTGCTCAAATAAAGGAGTGGCACTGCAGCTTCACTGCTCAAATAAAGGAGTGGCACAGGACAAATTTCATCATCTGGTAGGGACCAGAGCATGTGTGGCCTCTGTGCATGTGTGCGCACTGAATATAGATAGTGATTCCAGTGGCAAGACTCCTGCTGAGTTGTAGGTTAGACCCGTAAAGCAGAAATCAAATAACTTATGAACAGTTTGTCTGTTAATCCTCAGTGATATGTCTGAAAAAGGATCCAACCTCTTCCTTCTTCAGATACTGTGTGCCACAAGAGACCAGACAAATAAGTTCACTCAAGGCCCATCAGCTGTGCTTAGCAACGATGTCCATGATTTCTTGCTGGTTGACCAATGCCAGTGAGAGAAACATATTTTGGCACTGTCCCTGTGGTGCAGTGATGACAAAACTTCTGCTTTATGGCAGGATTCTATAGCAGAAAAACAAACAAACAAACAAACAAAACAAAACAAAACAGCAATTAATAGATTAATTGTGTTTGGAATGCATATCTTAAAAGATGAAGCCTTTTTTTAGCTTTTATATATTCCCACATTTTGGAACTAGCCTGTTTCTAAACTTGCTGCTATAGCAACAAAGATTTCAAAAAAAGCAACTACTAAGCAACTTCAAATGGGAGTTGTGCAAACCTCAGTTGACTAGAATTGACTGGGTAAAATACAGTTAATTGGAAAGGTGTTATTAGTATAAAATCAGATATCTTCAACGTAATAGTGATGAGCAGAAAGCTAAATTGTCATAACATCCATCAACAAACAATCCCCAAATAATGAAACTCCCCAACACAGCAAAACCACTGACAATATTATTGAAACTTGCCTTTCAAAATCTGTCAAGGCAGTACCAATTTATTTTATTACAAACCAATATTTTTCAGGACAAACCAAACTTTTTTTTCTTTCCTTCAAATAACATTTTAAAGAACACTGCTATAAAGACTGCAAGATTTTTAGAGCAAGTTAAGACTGGCAAGTCTGGACTGAAGCGTTCATTCTGTAACTCTCTTTGTTACCACTTCTAAGATCTACATCATATGAAAAGAAATATTCTGCTTCTAGTAAACACAGTTAGCTGTTTTAACTCCTAAAGTAAATCCAAAAATAACATAGATTCCAAGTGAATAACAAATTAACATAAACGTACAGAACCATCCCAAGCAAAGCTAAAAGACATGATGTCTATATATTTTAGTGTGAATGTTTAACCACATCCAGTATACAACCTAAAATGCTCAAGTTTTCAGATTTTTAATACCTAAGCTACTATGGCCGTCTATTAGTGTAATTAAGCATTTATTATACTTTTGTCAACATTATTTAAGTATGTCTTCTGTAAAGAATGATAGTAAGGGATGTGACTGAAATTAAATACAATATTGATCCAAAGAAAATTAATATTTCATTAACAAGTGGGGGACTCCATAAACTTTCCTTTCAGTGAGATGAACTATGCATGAAGTTTTTATGTGTCCAGATTTTTTTGATACTCATATGGCCAGGACCCATAAAATCAAATTTTAAAACAGGAGTCAAAAGATAAATACATACAGGTCTCCAAGGAAACAAAAATTGCTGATGAACATAGTAGGCTCAGAAATGATCAACTTCAAGATATTGCAGCCATCTTGACAAAGGAGGAGTTTTAGAAAGAATACTCACAAATAGTTCCAGATACTCACAGAGATTTCCATTACCAATCTTGATCTGGGAGAGATGAAAATATAGCAAGTGAATAACAACTATAATAAGTTGGAGATGGATTTGGTTGTTATAGACTTTAAAATCACACTTTAACAAAGAGCTTAAAATAATATCAAGTTTATATTTGTTATAGGCTCAGAAATGAGCTGTTACTGAGGTTGCATTATCTTGTTGAGATTTAGTAACTCATAGCTTGACAGAGTGTTAGAGGGTAGTCTAAAGTGTTTTGAATATGAAAGTGTCCTGGTTTCAGTTAGAACAGAATTAATTTTCTTCCTAGTAGCTGGTGGAATGCTGTGTTTTGGCTTAGGATGAGAAGAGTGCTGATAACACCCCGATGTTTTAATTGTTGCAGAGCAGTGCTTATACTAAGCCAAGGACATCTCAGCCTTTTGCTCTGTCCTGCCAACAGGCAGGCTGGGGGTGCAGTAAGAGCTGGGAGGGGACAGACCCAGGACAGGTGACCCAAACTAGCCAAAGGGGTATTCCATACCATCTGACGTCATGCTAAACAATATATAGGGGTGGCTAGCCGGGGGGAGGGGGCTGGACTGCTCGGGGTTAGGCTGGGCATCGGTCAGCGGGTGGTGAGCAATTGCATTGTGCATCACTTGTTTGTACATATTAGTAGTAGTAGTACTATTATCATCATTGTTATTATTATTATTATTATTATTGTTATTGTTGTTGTGGTTGTTGTTATTATTTTCCTGTCTTATTAAACTGTCTTTATCTCAACTCATGGGCTTCACTTTCCATTTCTCTCCCCCGTCCCAGAGAGGGAGGGGGGAGGGTGAGCAAACGGCTGCGTGGCCGTCAGCTGCCGGCCGGGTTAAACCACGACAGAAAGCAAACATATTATGTTTGACAAACCAGAATAAAAAATCAAACCAAGGTTAATATGGTCAAGGTGACAGGCTAGGATAATCAATAGCCATGACACTGATGTTTTAAGTCCTAAAGCTGTTTTATGTGCCAATGTTTCCAGTGCCTTCTTTTGAAATCTTACCAAAGGTATCTTATTAGAAGGGTTTCTCATCAGCTAACACTGTTAATATCCAGTGATTCTAACTTGGCCAAATTGTAGAGTATTTAAACGTTCTCTGTAATAATGTGTGTATTTCTGACAAGTACATTATTTTTTTGTATTGCTGACCTTTCCTCTAATCTTAAATTTATACAAAATGGCTTCAACAGCAACAAGGAAACTAAATTAAGTCTGGAACATTAAAAAGGCTCTTATTTTCCTGTATCTTACAGGAAGAATAAGTTTCTCTATAATTTGTAATGAAATGGACAATTTTCATGTATGCATATATACTTAACAACCCAGAATGAAAATATGAACTCAAATTTTAATGAAAAACAAAATATCAACAACAAAACCCACCAAATTTCCAAATAAGCACTTGAAAAACTGATATACAAATGCTATAACCATTCTACAACAAGGATACATAATGAAATTCAACATTTGTTTTCCAAAATAGAATTAATTGCAGTAGTAAAGAAAGAGTAAGCATCAGGAATGCATTGCAAAATATGCTTTGATTATGAAAACACTGCAAGGGAAAATACATCTCATATAAAGAAAAACATATTAATAAACACCAAATATTGGCCTTGACACATTTTTCAAATACTACTCAGATCCTGCAAATGAATGTGAGACCTGTGTTCTTGGATTTCAAGATTCCTGCTATTTCTGTGGTACTATGCTTCAACTACTGGTGCTGGAAATTCTCTGGCATAGAAAGCTTAATACTTTATGGCTCTGTTAATTCACTTTCTGTTAAGAATTACAAATTAAAGTATCCTATGTAAGATATAAAATAATCTCTCAATAGCAGCATAATAATAATTTTGTGTGTTTTGTGCATGAATTTGTAGGCGAGAATTCATCATCAGGTATTATGAAAGGCAATGCTTTTTCCTTATAATACTGCCATTACAATTGTCAAACATACTACTTAATGTACAATGATCTTTCGCTACCTGAAAGCATGAAGACAACTGAGTTTTAAACATATCTTTAACTAGGTGTTAATGGAAAATTTGAAAACCAATGTCACTTCACTAGAAGTTATGAAGTTATTCACTAAAAGTCATGAAACGTATTGATACAATATGTTCACATAGCACAAAAAACAACGCCAATACCTTTTAACTGTTGCTTTGCAATTCTGTAACAGGACATGACTGTATGAAAACATCAAATGACAAAATTATCAGATAGTCCTAAAACAGTATTACCAGATAGTCCTAAAACAATACCATCTCCTAGTTAAAAATGCTGTCTTTCTGTAAAGGTCGCTGTTCTCTTTAGCCCCAAGTGTACTCAGTGTTTGCTGCCAATGGACTTTTGAAAAACAAAGAACAGAATATGTATATTGTCAGTGGCACTGAATTTCTTAAAAATTCCCAAGACATTTTTTTCTAATCATGAGGATCTCAAAGCTTTGTTCAGTTAGTGACATGCCAAGAGTGACATATCTAAAGAATTTTTAAAGCAAGAAGACAATTTCTCGTTCTACAGTCTGTTTACAAGCAATGTGAGTATCAGAAGGAGAGGATGCAAATGGACAAAATTATTTACCAAACTCTCAGCTTATATCACCTGTTTAAACACTTCCATATGTGTTCAATTACATGAAGAAATGTTTGCAAAAGAGAAAAAAAAAAAAAAAAACACTAATCCAACAACTGCAACAACAACAACCACACCACCAATAAATGAAAAACAAAAAAACACCTACATTATAGATTTAGTGTGTAAGAGACTTTCCTCTACAAAAGTCTACGTACACGCATACATGCATTTTATACCATTACACTACAACACTATTGTAGTGTAATGGCTTGCTGAGGCAACATACGCTTCTTCATAGATCCACTCCTAGTGCAATACAGTTTTTACAATCACAGATATTTCAATAGTGTCTTACACTTACATGGCATCTAGCTACCAAGTACTGAAGTTGCATTTCCAAAGAATTGCCCTTTGTAGCTTTTACTGCCTTTAGGTTGAGATTTGATTGCACCAGCAGGAGCAACACCAGAACTTCAAACTGTAATAATGTTTTTCGCTGGTGTGTATCACTTATTAACTTTTATTTGATTTCCCTCTGGCACCCACAGCTCCAACAAATGTTATCATCTTGTTCAACTTTGTCAAGATCACAAACCTGGCAATAAGTGCTGTAGCTGATATTCTCAACAAATAAACAAACCACTGAACTGTACTGAAGCTGTTCAGGTGCTGCAAGTGTCCTGCATCAGAATGCAAACCTCAGAGAGTAGAATGAGTGAAAGTACCCGTCTTTTTGATTGTGAGCCACTCAAAGAAAAAAGAAAATCTTTAACTGTGAATTGTAACACAATTTGCATCTATATCACATCATCTGCTGCACATGACAAAAGTATTCCTTCCTCCTAGGCTTCCTTTCTCTTAAAGAGGCTTTACTTAATATATTCTAGTTGGGGGAGGGAAATTGCTCATTCCACTTAGTTTTGAAGAAGAAGCATATGAGTTTATATTAATGTAATTATATTGGCTTGGAAGTATTTCTTTTCTTCTTGGGTAATGTCCAAAAGATATTAATTACCTGTTTGTTTGTGGTTTTTTTTGTTGTTGTTTTGTTTTTTCTCCTCTCATTAGTGTACCAGACTGAAAGATATATTGATAACCAAGAGAGACAGATAAGATTTGCAAATGAAATTGTATTAACTATTACTATACATTATTGTATTAACTAAGTTTCTGGATTGATGATATAAAATTAAAATTAGCCTGACTTTCAGGTGATAAACATTTTTCAGACTGAATAACATAAAAATTCAAATTATTTTTAGAAATGTTGGCCTTCCAAGTGTATTGAATGAATCAACAAATACCTTATTGAATTAATTTGGCTTGTTTTTCTACCCAGAGAATGCCTCAGAACAGGTTTCTGCTTCACTTAAGTTTCTCTATTTGCTAAATTTGTTAAATATATATATATATTTTTTTTCCCTAGCTTTTCTTGAAGTTATGCATGTATTTAGGAGTAGTTCAATATTCTTTATTCAATATATTTTAATTAAAATAATGAATAATTTTGTATAAACTATTTGAGGAGCATGGAATATTTTATTTTCACCAGTAAGATGGATCCTATATCCAAGAAGTGTTCCATAAAAAGTGGTTGAAATTAAATTGTCTAAGGAAAAGGACTAGAGAAGTACCAAAGTATTTTTCTATACTAAGTATTATTCTGTAAAAACTGTAAACAGAATAGAATGTAAACAGAACTGTGTCTCTTCCAGAATAATTCTTCACAAAGTTTCTTTGTCTGATCAAAAGAAAACCAACAAAAGACTTGGTTCAAATACACTTAAAGAAAATCCCTGCTTTGAATCACAGATTCAGGCACACTTAAGCAGAGATTCCTGTTATGTAGTTCTAGCTTATTTCTTTTTGTTTTCTTGCAGTGGGAAATTAAAATATCTAACAAAAGATGACAAATTATAAATAATAATATGACAGAGAAATTGCAGCTGAAAATTTTCTCACTGAAAGCTGAAGATTTAGATTAAAGAAAATATTTGTGAATACATATATATTAGCTTTGAAGCTATGTCTTGTGCTAATACTTTGCAATACTAAGTATTCTGGCAATGAAGACTGCAGCAGTGACTGAACATAATGATGCAGATGCCAACAAATTGTCAATTAATATTTAATAACTATAATAACCGTAATAACTAACTAAAATAACATTTTACCTAAGATAGTTTTATGACACTTATTATAATGTTATCTGTATGTCTCATATTACATGAATTTGTGATACCTGTTGGGGAGGAAGGTCATTAATGTCTGTAAGCATGAGCAAGGAATGGCTTCCAAGGCTGGACCAAGGAGGATATATTGTCCCCCTTAACAACCAAATAAAACCATAACTAGCTAGTGATTAATGCTTTTGTTGCTGTTGTTTTTAAATTCTACTCCAGAAGTGTCAGACCATGGAATGAGGAGATTAAAGGCTGTATTTTAAGCTGCTTTCCTTGGTAGCTAAATAAATAACAAAAGGTTTAATCCTAACAGGTGTCAGCCTAGTGTTTCAATGAAAGAATTCATGTATACCTTTAGAAATTCCAGTAAGAGTTGTATACAAAATATGACATCTTAGCACTTTTAAGGCAATCAATAATTGTATCAGAAATTCTGCTAACCACACAGTTAACCTCACATCTGCACCAAACTTTCAAAGGGATTCAAAGCAACAGTGCACAGGGCAGGCTGTGTCTCCTCTCTGTTTTTAAAAATAGATCCGAGGTACTGTGCTTTCTATGCCCCAGTATTGGGGCCAAGAAAAAAAAGCAGATGAAGCTTTAATAAAATCAGAGTTCACTTTGAGCTGCTTCTAGGTAGAGTGATATCTATAGAGTAAGGATGGATGGCAATTGGTTTTATATTGGGAATCTGAAGTTCCACCCAATTATTTTCTCATATTACCAGTAGGTTGAAATCCTGGCTGGTTCTTTCAAGTTTCAACATCTAGTCAGATAGTCCTGGCAGATCTATTTTTATTTACTTGGACAACTGATGTAAGCTTCCAGAATTTTCAGTTTTCTTGAAATATCTTCAAGTTTGGATTTTCACAAGGAGAGAGAACTTGACAAAAACATCTGGTTGGTAAGCCATGCACTTTATGTGCTTATAGGAAGCTTTTCATCATAAACTTATTTTCTCTGTTTGACATTTCCAATTTCTCATTTATCATCAGAAGTCTCTGCTCACTATTGTCAAAGGAAAAGGCTGGGATCCACTTTACTATATTTTTCTGGTTCCATACAAGAAGCTGAATGATACTTTCTTTTTAACAATGGTGAAAGGCTTTATAATATTGAATTATTAAAAGCATATTTTAAATATTGCATAGAATTGTAACTAAGTAAAATAACCTTCATATGTGTCTTTAAAGTATCATGTATATGTATTATCTGAAATACTTAAACAAATACTTATCTGAAATACTTAAAAACACAATGGATCAAATTTAATAGTTCTAACCTTAAAAGAAAAAAAAAGTTCCTGCTCTTTCAAGGCATATTTGCATATTTTATAATAATCTTTATATAAAACATTTCTAAGACAAAAGATCATAATTGTCTTTTGGACCTGTACAGGAACTGCAGAGACTCTTTCACCTCCCCTAACTCATGTTTGAGAGAGTTATTCTCTGCCTGTAAATTCCACTGAATTCTCATCCCCGTGAATCCATAGGGATTTGCTAGCATGCAAAGCAGTTTCAGTAAGAGAAACAAAGTGTACATACAGCTGTTTACTCTCTATTACAGTGACTATGGAATTCTCCCAAAAGCTGAGAGGGACTTACTGAGATTTACATGTATGACATTCCTGGAGAGGGCAATACACTGTATGCTATTGAGTAGGAAGGGACTTTACTGTATGTTTTTGTCATTATGTATGAGTCCTGAAGGGTGCAGACCAGTACATTTCAGAGATGCTTTTCTCCTTATTGATATTGTCTAGTTGTTTGCAAGCAACAGGACTTAGGAGACACCTCTCTCTGTGGTGTTCCTGGGCTCCTGGCCTACTTTCAATGGAATTATACCATAAACATAGACTTGTGTTTTACTTGAGGAGGGGGGAAAGAATATCCCCCCTCCACAGTGACAGGTATCCACAATACTTTGTGGAGATATATGTCATCTAACAGAAGAATAATTTTGGAAACCCTTTTTCTGCATTAAGCAGAAACTGAATTTATCCTTCATACTGGCAAAGTTATTCAAGAAAGTATTCAGAGCCTAAATTCAACTGAAACCACTGCTGAGTTTCTTACTTTATTTCAGATACAAGTTAAATTCTACATAATTTTTGTTAATATTTAATGGTTTCTGCAAAAGTTGTCTCTATAACTGGAAATGTAACCTTTATCCCTAATAGACATGAATCCTCACAAAGTCTTGAGTTTTGTGTTTTTTTTTTTTTTTTTTTTTTTGTTTGTTTGTTTTGTTTTGTTTTATTTTGTTTTTTATTAATTGGTTGGAATGAGGTGCTGAGGTACTAACAGGTCAACTCCTGTTCTTACCCCTGCCATCAGAGTGGTTCTAAAGAGTGTTTATCAATATGGTGATAGGCGCTTTATATATAACTACATATATAATATACATTATATATATATAATAACAAGCATGATTTTTGACTCCTAGTCTCCTAATTTCTAACCTGAATCTCCCTTGGCACAACCTGAGGCCATTCCCTCTAGTCCATAAAAGGCTGATGCCCAGCTTCCCACAACTTCCCTTCAGGTAGTTATAGAGAACAATAAGAATTCAGATTGTCTCTTAACAGCTTTGCTGTTAACAGCTGGTTCCATACAAGAAGCTGAATGATTGTTTCTTAACAGCAAAGACCCCTTTGCTGTTGAGAGACCCTCAGCTCCATGAGCCTCCTCTTCTCCAGTCTAAAGCTCAGTCACTTCTCATAGGACTTGTGTTCCAGGCCCTTCACCAGCTTCATAGCCCGTCTCTGGACATATATTTCATTATCAAGAAGTATTGGAAGGATCTGCATGTCTGCCAGGACTAACAGCTGTATTGCAGAATTCACAGGTTGTTTCACACTTCATCCTCTTCCTTCATAAAATAAATAAATAAATAATGCATTCATTCACTTTCAATCATCAGTGTGTCACTAACAACTTAAGTTCAATACAAAAACTGCCTCTGAAAAAATCACCAAGGTCAAAAATAACAAGCTTGCCTTTACTTTACCAAGTTCAGACAAGACATCTTTAGACTTAATTTGACTGCAAGAATGAGCAAAATTTTGAGTTATTATGAAGGTATCTTATTTATTATATAAAATAAAGCAACTGATGTGAAGAAAAGTGGCAAATTTTCAAATGGTATAGAATGGTTTTGAATCTGAGTAACAGAATTGCACTTGTTGCATGCATCTTTATGTGAGCAATACAACAGGCTACAGTGTGATATAATGCCAAATATTTTATATATGTGAGTGTGTTTCTTTTATCAGTCTTGTGCTTTAATTTTAATAACTGTTAAGTTACTTGGAATGTTTTGGAAATATTTTCTTTAAGTTTACAAACGACTCTTCCTAGTGAAACACTTCAAAATAATTATTACAATTAAAATTACAACAAAGCTAAAAATATTTATAATATTAGCATTTGGTTAATTGAAGTTTAAAACATTGGTTTTGCACTCATCAGTTTTAGCATACACAAGAACAATGCCAAGATCACAGTAAAATCTTTTATTTTTTCTGCTCATATATGAGGATATTTCATACTTATTTTTCATACTTATTAAGTAAATAAAACAAATATGGAAATACGGTATTCTTTTTCCTTCAAATTACTCCTTGAAGCATGTTCAATATTCTGTTTACCAACTGACTAGCCCTAGAGATGAACCTATTGTTTATTTAGACAAAAAAATCTAGGAATGTTTTCAGTAATGGGACTGTGCTTTCAGAAAACACTAAAATGACATTCTGTGCTATTTATGCTCATAATTTAAGAAATAATTATTTCTGTACATGGGGATTGAAGATATATATATATTTTTTTGAATTGCAACTAACATATATTTTTCTTCTCATATAATCAGTTCCATGTTCCCACTGGAGTGTAAAAGCTACCACTATCATCCAATATGGTGGTAGTTAATGAGGGACTGTTAATTCATAATTGATTATTGGATAAGGAATTATGGGAAAATTAAAAAATCAGTTATGATACTAAGCAAAGGAAGTTTCTTTTAGAGTTTCAAACAAAATAGAATTTAACAAACTTAATGACAGTCCAGATCTGTTGCTTAAGCTCTTATTAATCAGAGAATCTTTGTGGGTAACAGTAAACACTTTTATATTTTCCACTACCTTTGATTTTGTTCCTGCTTTACATTAACTTAAAGCAAACTTACTTAATGTAAAGTTAACTTTACATTAACTGCTGTAACTTCAATTAATCCAAGTCAGTATTTCCACTAAATCTTGAAATCAGCAAAGCTGTTAACAGAGTATTTGAAGTTCAAAATACGTTATTTCTAACAAGATTATTTCCACAGCTGGTAAATAAGACTGTTGAACAAAGGCTTTGTGTTCTTCTATATGAGCACTTATACATAAATTTTCCTCTTGCCCCGCTGTTCCCATTTTCAGGATTTTTAACTAAATATCTGAAGAAATGTGAGTTAGCTTCTGAGTAAGCTTTTATTTGAGACACCTTGTGTTGGATTACTGCAAGTGATATGTGTTGTAAAAATAATGCCTTAAGTGAGAAAGAAAAATAAATGATTTTTTATGAAATTGTGTCTCAGAGCCAGCAACCTTTCAAGTCTTGCTTGAAAATGAAACTGAGTACTACAAAGATAACTATATTGAAAGACAGATAAAAGGAATGTTCTTTTTCTGTTTTAAAGAAACAACATAAACTACATCTCCAGTAAGACCATTTTTCTCTGTCCCAGTGATCTGCATGAAGACAGTTTCAAGTTGCCAAGTAAAAATTATTTTTCTTTGATTATTAAACAAGAATCAACTTACCAATGTTCTTATGTCATATGAAGCTTAGGTGGAAACTCTTTGAAAACTCCCCCTTTTTTACCACAAAAGGCCAAGAAAGAGAGGTAAAGCTTTCAATTAAATAAAATAAAATGTTCTCTTCTAACATTGATAGTGCACATCTGAGAATAATTGTTTGTCTGACATTTTTTATAGCATTACAAAAGTTTCTGAAAGTTAACATTTTCACTATAAAGTCATCTTCATACAGAACAAATACTTGTTCATTAATTTGTGCTTTTCCTGGGTACAACAACATAAAGAATATGCTTTAGTATGATGAAGTCATCCCCAAGATTGAAATATTGTGTTGCTAATCAAATGCACATATTTGTCATTCTTAGAAAGACAAGCATAACAGTTATTTTTAGTGTTTGAAAAAAATGTTGTAATAACTTGAAAATGAGGCTTACGTGTGTTTCTTGTTTTTGTAAGAAAAAAGAAGAGATGTGCAGCGAAGAAAATTTAAAGAAATCAAAGTGGACAGCAGACAAAAACTGTAAATCTGATAAAAAGATTATCCAAAGGTATGCTTTTGTGTAAACAGGAAATTAATTTACAATATTAAAAATCCCTTTATTCTTCCACCCACATCTGATAGTCTCTGATCTCTGTGCGCCTTCCATGAATATTAGCAATAAAATGTTTTGATACTCCCTGAATATTGATCTGAAGTGCTGGCTTTGCACAAGGATCAATTCACATAGGTTTATGTTCTTAAAGGGACATTCATGTAAACAAAGAGCTTTTACACTTATTGCTATTTGCTCACAAGGCTTTCAAGTTCAGTAATACTCCGCAAATCTTTGAGTTTTTCTTCAGAGGTGAGACTAGCAGATGAACATATAAAGTAACAGTTTGAACATATCTTTTCCTGTGAATACTATATACCTCTCCACAGTACAAAATACATGATTTCAAAAGAGATAAATTAAAAATGTAATATATATATAGAAAAAAGGAAGGATGAAATGGATTCCTTCTAACAGAAATGTGAGTATACGAGGCTCCTCACCCTGGAAACAAAATATTTAGGTGAGTATAACCAAGTTCTCCGAAGTCAGGAGTAGATAAGATAATTTGCTGTTCACTCTCTCTTCTAATACCAACAAATAAATAAATAAATAAATGAAGCTAGGAGGAATTTCTAAACATATATATATATATTATATATAATATATACATTTCATATATATATATTATTTTTTATTATTATTTTTTTTTATTTTTTCCACAGAACAGGTAGCAGCAATCTTGAAGATCTTGCTAAAACATGTCATAGATGCAACCTGTAAATGCAGATTTGTTTCCAGTCTTTTCTGTCTGCTGATGGCCACAGTAATACACTGGGCTAAATGCTGTCACATTCTGAACGTGAGTGGCTGTTCTTGGGTTCAGTATGAGGACACAAGATGAAAAAAAATAGTCAATCTGGAGGCACAGCAAAACATATTTATGCCTAACTGTACTCTAAATCAGAAGAATATTTCTCAAGTTTTTAAGCTGTCATTTGCAAATTGCTGTAATGATTAAGGTGTAAGGGAAGCAAACCTTTCTGAACATTCAGTTTATCCACTTAGATAATATAGGACCAAACATTTCATACAATACTTAAATCAGTCATTGAAGGCAACATGTTCAAATCAAATATAGGTTTGACAGCCATTCTTGACTTAAGAAAGACAAATGATTAATATTTCATCTGAAAAGGCTGCTTGATGATCTCCATGATTATTTATTCTATAAGAAATAGGCATTTTCTTCTGGATTTGTTTAGCTGAACTTCTGGCAACATTTATTTTGCATTGCATTGCTAAACATAACAGTAACAGTCATCTTTCAGCTGTAAGTGCTATAATATAGTCACTCTGTCCTGCCCTTACTCTTCACCTGAAAATATGTATTTGTTAAGCAGAAGTGCAATGTAGGCATACAGAGTTGTTGATGTGGGCTGTCAACTGGAAATATGACAGCATCTCAGCCAACTCTGCAGCCCACATTGCCTTCCATTCTGCCTTGGCTAGATTGGCTTTATTATCTGATCTAACCACTCTGAATTTTTTTCCTATTCTACACATATCTGATTTAAACTCTGTTTTAAATGCCATTTAATGTGATTCTACTAATTATGCTTTCCATTTAAATCCTACATAAAATAAGCTTGTGCCTAACCTTCCCTTCTTTTCTCCTCATTCCTTTAGTATTCTGCCCTTATTTTAACACTTTATTTATTAATTCTTATCTTCTGTCTTCTGTTCATCTTTACCTTTAGTTCTTCTAAAAACACACTTTTTTCAAAATTCCTGATGCTAAGAACACTCAAAAATTAGAAGAATATATGAATGCAATATTATTTTGAAAGTCTTATAATTATTCTTTGGTAAGATTTAAATTTAATAAGATAATTAATAAGAAATAGGAAATATATTACAGTATTGTTAAGCTTTAGATGCATGGTACAAGACACCTGTCTAACTAGACTTAATGGTATTACTCACATTAGTTAGCATGTTTCTGAGTAGACAAAATTCTGCAGAATAAGACACACCTTGACTGCTCCATAGATGTTTGCTGTCAGCAGGCATATGGCAATTAATACAGTTCATTATTTATTTATTTAGTAGCTGAAAACAACTGGTCTGTATCTCCCTTTCTGGCTTTAGGCTGACCTTCCACTCTTCTTCCATCTCATTGCCTCCTTCTTCTTACTGGTTTATTTCTCTCAAGATCCACTCCTACTTTTTTTTTTTTTTTTTTTTTTTTTTTTTTTCTGGTATTAATATTTTTCTCTCCCAGTCCTTATGGCTCTTTCACTATGTCCACTACTATCCTTCCTAACTTCCACTACAGATTCCATGTCCAGCCATTGACACTAATATCCTTCAAAAGATTTAATTTGGCAAAGTAAAGCTTGTAAGAGACATCTGTCCATCAGCCTTCCACTTAAATTGTAAGTTCCCTCTTCAAAACACAGAATCTAAAAAATCTCAGTGAAATATATACAAGAGTTTCTAATGGGAGCAAAATAACATATGTTCCTCTAATCCGTTTCTTGGAATAAGTTATATATGTATATGTGTGTGTGTATATGTGTTTGTGTTATTGTTTTGTTGTTATAAACATCTTTCCAAAAAAAGTCAAGCTAGGACAAAGATCAAGTGGATCAACTGGGAAATTAAATTCTCCTTATAGCAAGAACTGTATTTAGCTTTAAAGGCAACTTCAAGGTATTGACCATTTTCATTCCAAATAAAGGAAGTTTATTAGGTTAAGAAATACTTTATATGTTATATTAAAAGTCATGTTGAAAACATTTAGAACAAAACTAGAATTTGGCAAAATTGATCAAATATCTTTTTAACATTCTCTACTGTCAGAAGGGTTGTAATTTTCTTCTTCGGTTGCTAATTACTCAAAAAGCTGTTCCATTTGAAGATTTTCAGTAACAGATAATCAATATGAATAAAGTACAAGAACATAACTGTTCATCAGAGAATAGACAATGAAGAAATTCTTTAAACCAGATAGCAAAATATATTTTCATTTTGTAATGTTATGACAGCATAAGAATATACATAGTAATTACTATTTAATGCCTATCAGGAGAATTTATTGCTGAAATACATTAAAACGAAATAAAAGTTGAAAAGAGTTTGCTTATTTAAATCGAAATTATTAGTTGTTGGCATGGATGTCACTTTCTTTAATAAATGGTTAGGAAATAATACTTTTCAAGTTTCATTGATTCATGAAATTTTTAGTTGATATCAGTTTGTCAGGTAATATATCCTGAGTTTCTTGATGACCAAGCAATACTGTTTTACCTTTTTATTTTTATTTTTTGTTGTTGTTGTAAATTGTGTAATTTAACTCAAACAGCTGAAACCTGAACAATTCAATATTTCTTATATAAAAATATAATTTAAAAATTTATAAAAGCATTTATTTATAAATCATGTCACTTAAAAATAAGTTCAACCTTCATAAATTCTAATATTTCATTTAATATTTTCCTTTAATAATAACAAAAATATTACAAGAGTTTACTAACACCAGATGCAAGTATATTTTCTTCTTAAGTTGTTGCATTAGACTGATAGTATAATACAAATTACCCCAAAATGCATACTAGTTAGTTATTGTATAAAATGGGTAATTCTTTTGGTTATATTTTAGAGAGGAGTAGAAGAAAGAAACTTTTTAAATTTGAAATAGTTTTCACCACCATCATTTCTATGATGCTTCTAGACACAATGAAGGGCTGAGTAAAAGTTATTTTCAAAGAATAAGTACAATATGATCTAGAAACTACAGTCTCATTTGTACTGGAAACCAGAGGAAAACAAAATCAGTCCTTGCTGAGAACTTCTTTAAATCAAATACATTCTTCATCATGCCACCTTTTCCAGTAACTACAGCAGAAGTTTTTGTATAGTAAATAATAACTTGAAAAGAGAGTTTAATTTAAATGGGAAAGAGATAGTGAAATCTCCTGTCTGCATGCAGACTTTCCAAGACTGATTTCTACATACATACATATGAACACAAACAAATTTATGGATACCCAACTACTGCTTCACCTCTTTTACTGAACCCTATATCCTTACTCTCCTGGATATATCTGACCTTGCATATAATTAATAGAAGATTTATTTCCCCTATAAAATGTAAATGCAATGTAAATGCATGTAAATGTAATTTACAAATGTAAATTACAAGGTCCCCTAAACCACTAAGATTTACTTGCAGTCCCACATGTAAATTTTGACATGGAATTCTGTAAGTAATAGTAAACCACTGCATTTTACAGGAAGAGGTTAGCCTAAAGTGACTTCAGTGGCTAATGGCCACGGGACATTTTGCTGAATCTGAAGTCATATGTCTTCTTACCCCTTGCAGCAGCTGCTGAGCATTGTGCTCTGCAGCCCAGCAGTAGTTCTCTGGACATAGGTGTTTCATTCATGCAATTTCAAGGTGATGAATGCAAGAATACTGTGCCTGATAACATTTCTATGGAGCCAGAGAGAATTGTCTCAGCTTATGATGATATAGAAACATATTAATTTTCCAATATGAATCAAACTCCATGTAGCTCTTCAAGGTTCGTTTGATTGCAGCCTATATTAGCCAGAGATTTGAGATGAGTCTGACTGCATCCCAAAATGCCTTTGAACTCTGAAGTCAGTTTTATTGGATAATCATCTTTAAAATATATATATATATATATATTTTTTTTTTTTTTTTCCCCAGAAGGTTTTTACAATATAAAAGAGATTCATAAAGAAATATATCCCTACCCCCGGCTCTTTTCTTTCAGGCTTAGTGTCAGTTACTTTCCAGGTTGCTGAAAATTTTGCAGTTCCTGCTTGTCCCTCGAAAACATCATCTGCCTATCTCCCCACTGGACTGCCTGTAAATCTATTCCATTCTCTTCTCAGCAGTCTTTCTGTTCCCTTTCTGTTATGCAATACACCAAGTCAATAGAAGCAGGGCTCCGGTAGTAGTAGTGACATACATGCACAAAATGGTGCGATAGAAAAAGGAATCATGATAAAGCAGCTGAAGATGATATTCTATGCTATTCAGACAGCTTAAATATGAAGTGGCTGATGAAATAACATGAAATATCTCTGCAAAAGTAGTTTATAATCCAGAAGATGAGAATCTACAAAATTCCATCCCTTTTTAAAAATCTTTTGGGATCATTCTGGAAATTTTAGTTATCTAAATGGTCCAAGTGTGCTAAGAAAGGTACTTAAATATTTTCTTCAACCAGAGCAAAATAAACTGAAAAGCACTGAAAAAAAAAACAAACACTTGGAAAATAAAGTATGTTAAGCCTCTTGATGTAGAGGAAAACCATTCTGTTAATCTCTTACATCACCATGAATGTAACAAGAAAAAGTGGAAAAAGCTGAAAAAATTAACATAATTTATGATGAAATTGAAAACGTGTATTATCATGTTTTAAAACTCTCAGGAAACAACTCCAAGTCAATAAAAATTAGGACTGAAAATCCTGTTATAAAGAAGGCCCAACCCTAGATGCTTGTTTTCAGAATCATATGATCAGGCTTGCTGAATGTTGCTCCTTCCTGTGAGTTAGCTTCACTGAAGAAGATGAAAATCATCTTCTCTTTCAAGATCCTTTCTGTAAATCTTAAAAAGCTAGAAAATAATTAACAAGTTACTTTGTAAGCACTGTCAGAGGAACTATTGTAATGTCCTTCATTACAAAAAGCAAAATCACCATTGCGTTATTTGAGATAACATCTTATTAATATTCATTATAAAATTAAATACAGAAAACATCAGACCTTCACTGGCATTGATTTTATGCATTTAATATATAGGATAATATTTTTGATGCTATATTGTATTGCACTTGATTCTGTGATGTAAGAATTCAGTAATAAATATAATAAATACAGCAAACATTTTCATCTCTCAGGGTACTGTATGAGAAGAGGGGAAGAGAGAACCCTTGTTGCTAACATGTCATCCTATATGGAGAAAAATCTCATTCTATATGATTGAAAGAGCAGAATCCACATATTTTCCATTTCTATGGAAAAAGAGCTTGTCTTCACTATCACTTAGAAGGAAATAAAATGTGACACGTAGGCACATAGGACACATGGGCAATTTAAGTGTCATCCTATTTTGCCACTACTCTCCATGCTTCAATCTTGTTTTACAGAAATTAGAGTGGAGCCTGGGTGTACGCAGATTTGCAATCTTCTCTGCCAAGTTGTATCATCTTACCCTCATGCTTGAACATGTGATATTGAAAAGGGACATTTTTCAATAAGTGCAACCAGCTATTTACACTTAATCAGAAATATCTAAATTATTTTCTACCTCTTGCACAGCAGAGAGGTATTTATCAGTTCAATTTGTACTTATTAGAAGTAAATTATAGTAAGAGAGAAAAAAGCAAATCTCACTTAAACAGAAAAGAAAATAAATTTCACTGGCAAACAGGGCAATGGTGCTCCATTTCAATTACTTAAAGACTACTTGTGCTTGTATTTTTCACATTATTATGCATATGTGTTTGACTTGTTTTTGTTTTCCTACCTCTGTGCATCATTCTATTTTTCCCCTAGCAAAATGCTAGGAAAATCTCCTAGGAGTTTAAAAGGCCAATAAAGCAGCCAGACAATGCTCTTCAGCTTTTAAAATTCTTTAATCCCTGTAAGAAATTTTATTGAGAAAGATTAACAAGATAAAGTCAGCAGCAATTAGGCTCCAAAGTGTTCCAAGTGGTACACATCATGCTTATCCTGCTGAAATTGATTAGGTGCATCTTACTGGAAAATCTTTGAGTCTCAACACTTCTCTGTTTATGGCATAAATTGTTCTGAGGCAAGCTGTTTCTTTCTTGTAAGGAGAAAGAATCAGGAAAAAAAAATCTTGTTGTGAAAGCAAGCAATCCATTTTCTAGTAGGACATTTCCCAAATGACAATAGTTTGTTGTTTCTGAGTGATTTTAAATGTCTCAATAAATCTTGATATGATTAGTGATCTTTAGAAGATGTTTTCAAAAGATTATACGTTGTTTTATTATTCTGATCTCAATTTTATTAAGTAGGTATCTGCATTACATGAATGTGCATATACTTTAATACAAAGGGCCTTGCAAAAATTTGAGAATTAAAAAATATACAAAGAAATAAAACTGAAAATAAAAACTTCTCATTCAAATAGACGTTCAGACACTCACAATAAATTGGAAATAGCATACATTCAATAGTTCCTAGTTATGTTCATATCAGAAAGCACACTTAGGTAGGAATTGAAGTTGAAAAATACTCACCCACTGGGATTCCCATTGAGATCATACACATGCAATCATAAAAATGCATAAGCATTTCTAGATAAATTATACATGAATCTGAATAAGCAATTAACAGCTTGATTTGATTTGCTCAATTTAGGGATCAAAAATATCAGACTACAACTTATGACACAGGCAAATTACTGCAGTGTTTCTGGGGAGAGAGAAAGGAAAGTCAGAGAAGATATAGAAAGATACAGTCCCCCTACATGGATTCTTTTGGTGAGATGCTTTTTCAAAGCTCTTATCTAACATAGGGAAAACATTTTTTTCAAAGCTACAAAAGCATAGCCAACCAATCAAACTGATTTCTGTAAGACATGAGAATGTGCAAACTGGTTCTTCTAATTACATCCCTCATACATGATCTTACTATTCTCTATGGAACAAAATAAAAAGAGAATAATGGGTTTTATTTTATAAAGAACTACCAAACTCACAAACTACAGACAAACCAGATAAAAGACACCTGTTTTTCTCTAGTTCTAGCAGGCAGCTCCAGATAATCTTTATCTTTTTGGATACTGCTGATACACTGGAAAACTTGAAATTTTTAATTTTACACCCACTACCAAATAGCTTAGTAAGTGTCCAAACTCATATTTTCTGTACCAGTAGTACAGAAGTGCTAATGAGCAGCAAAATATCATTTAGGACAGACAAATACTGTAGAGCTAAAGTACAGTGCAGAGCCACACTGAGAACTCTGGGGGACAATGTGGTAAAAGACATTATTTTATTTTATTTTATTTTTTTTTTTTTATCTGACTCCATTAATCTCAGTTAGTTAGGATTTCCAAGACCTGTTCCTATTGCTCATCTGTAACAACAAAGGGGTCAAAAGAATTTCCACAGATAAATAGATTTTACATAAATTCTCCCCCTCCTACCTTATTTTCAATGTCCCATTCAATTTCCCAGCATGTTGTAAAGTAGTGGGAACCTACCTAATTAGGTATTCCTTAGAGTAAATAGAAGGGGATGATGGTCCAATTATTATTTTAATTTAAAATGGAGTTCAAAGATGATAGTGAAATGTATTTCACTATCACATGGGGCTTGGGATATTGCTGTTTTCAGTGAGGCAAGAAGTAAGTTAGTTATCTTTATATCTTTCTCCTAGCAAATACATGTGGTTTTCCCTTTTTAATGCAACATCCACTCTTAGTCCCTTTGATTGTCTGTTTAGTAGGTAGGGAATACAATATGACTTGGTATTATTTTAATAGCTGAAAAATTAGTAACTTAAAATCTGAACTAGGGAATCTTCAATAATTATGCACTTTAAAGCCTCATTAATCAATTCCAACTTTGCATTTGATACTTAAGTTTCTCTTTGGAGTAACAGGACAGAAAAAGGAATCTTTTGTATCACCAGCAGTTTTTCCATGAAGAAGAAAAAAAACCCAAACCTTCTGATGGCTGACCTCATTAAATTTTCCTCACATATACTGGAGTTGGTTAATTCTGTTTCTCCTCAATCTTACCTAATAGTATTCTGTATGGAGAATAAGAGCTCACTTCTAGTCATGATCACAGTTTATTCTTCTGTCTCCTAAATAAAAGATATGACCTTTCATCAGATGTGTGTTTTTCTTGTGTGCTCACTGACTCTTAACCTGTATGATGCACGAGCCCTGTTTTTCTGCATTATTAGTCACACTGATGCATCATACATTTTTTCCCCAATTTGAACTCCTGACCTTTGTGCTATTAAAATTATGCTCCTGTCACTATAGTTATACAGTTATTTGTACAACATTAAAATGTGTCCTGTTTGCTTGCACATTGATCTATGTTTGCAGGTCAAATAATTAAATGATTGATGCAACATTCAAATCACGCTTTCCTGTAGATGTCATCAAATCGTTTTCTGTCAAATCCTTCAGTCTGAAGGCTTTTTGCAAGTCTTACAGAATCATCTGATATGGTTACCTGTGGTGGTTTTACTCAGGTGGGCAGCCGAGCTCCACCACAACCGCTCTCTCCTCAAAGAGGAAGGGGGAGAAAATACAACACAGGGAACTCAAGGTTTGAGATGAGAAAGGTTTAATTAAAGGGAAAGGGAATGGGGAGGAAAAACAGAAACAAAAGAAACAATCAGTCCACACGGTAGCACAGAGAGAGAAAAAACTATTCTCTACTTCCCATCAGTGAGCAATGTTCGGCCACGTCGTGGGAAGCAGGGCCTCAAACGTGTAGTGGTTGTTCAGGAGGAACAGCCCCCTCCCCCACGAGAGCCCCCCCTTTTATTGCTGAGTGTGACATCAGGTGTTATGGAATATCCCTTTGGTTGGTTTAGGTCAGCTGCCCCAGCAATGTCCCCTCCCCATCACTTGCCCACCCCCAGCCTGCTGGCTCTTGGGGGCTTGGGAGGAGTCCTGATGCTGTGCCAGCACTATGCAGCAATAGACACAACACTGGAGTGATATCAGTGCTGTTCCAGCTACGAGTGCAGAGTACAGCACTGTGTGGGCTGCTGCAGGGAAAAGGTGACTCCAGCTCAGACAGACCCAACACATTACCTTACACAAATGGGAAACAAATATCTGTTGTAATGTTAATTTTCACATGAAATAAACTGTTCCAAGTTCCATGACAGTGTCCACAGCTGGTGACACTTGAAAGAATATTCAGGGTATTCCTGTAAAATTTGGAGAGAAAAAGATAAAAAAAAAAACAACAACAGTAAAAGGACAGAATAACACCATATTGCGATTTATCTAGTAGTTGCACTGTGTAGAAATCAGTATTTGCTCATGTGAGAAATTAGGGTTTATTATTTTGGCTTATTTATATCTATTGCCTCTGAAACCCTGAAAAAGAACATTTTAACAAACTTGAATACTCACCTGATATGTTTTCCTTCTTCTGAATCTCATCTCAAATACCATGTCCAGTTTTGGGTGCCTCACTACAAGAAAGACATTGAGGCCCTGGAGCATGTCCAGAGAATGGCTAGAGAGTTGGTGAAGGGTCTGGACCACAAGTCTTATGAGGAGTGGCTAGGGAACTGGGGCTGTTTAGGCTGGAGATTTTCAGTACTAGCATTTTTATTTTCTTTTCTGTGCATTGCAACCTATAAGTTTTAAATATATATATATATATATTTCATAAAAAAGCGGAAATAATGTATACAGAACCACTTTCTTCAATTAATTCAAATTTCTTGGTGCATTAACTGCATACTGTAGGACAGAACTATGATAAAGCTGCTATAGCTTCCTGATTTTTTTAACAGAATATTCAACTTAGCAGTTACAATTTTGACTGTTCTTTTAATATCCACAATATTTTTGAATAATCTAGTGAGAATATAGATCAACAGTTTAAGCAAACCATTACAGATAACAGTTTAAGCAAAATTTTTATATTTGTATTTTTCATAATTTTTACTAATCCCAGAAGCAAACCAGACCTCAATAAAGCAACATGAGTGGATGACATCAATCCATACACTCTGGAAAAATTCAAAAGTGGAACTGGAGAACTTCCAGCTGACTGCATCTGCGTCACACACAGTCATGATGCTAGAGATCTGGTAGGCTGCCTGAGTAACTCCCATCTAGACAAAGGTATCTCTATAGGATACTGGGATATTTTACAGGATACTCTAAAGAATCTGTAGGCTGGTGAGCCTGACTTCCATCTCTTGTAGGATAGAAGAGTTTGTAACCAGGAATATGATACTGAGGCTGAAGAGAAAGTCTGTTGGGAAGACAGAATATCTATCTGGCTTTCATAATGGAAATTCTGGCTCACCACCTGCTGACATCATAAGAGAGGTTGATAACCATGTTGATGAAGAACATCAAGGAGACACGATCCATTTGGATTTTCAAAAAGCCTTGACAAATCATTAGAAAACAGAGGTGCCATGGATCACAGAAAAATTACTTGCTTTGTGGGAGAAATATTTCTTTTTCATAGATAAAAATATACTTAGTAGAAAATTAATTTCATAATAGGAATGAACAATGAAAAAACTTCATAATAGGGATGAGTCAACAGCTGGGTCACCAGTGGGTCAGTTTTGGACTTGTTTTTATTCAACAACTTCATAAAAAACATTCTCACAAAATGGAGCATGAGTGCAAACATTTGTTGAATTACCTGCAGAGCAGATGAATGTAAGGTAACATGAAGCAAAAGTAATCTACACCATGTTTATGTGATGCTGAACTCACAACTCACAGTCTCAGCTCTGGAAAGAGATCTTGGAGTCACTGTTGTCAGTTTTCTGAAATCATCTACTTAGTGTTCACTGGCAGCCAAAAGAGCCAACAAAATGTTGGGAATCACTGAGAAGGATATTGAGAACAAGACAGATGGTGTCATTTTGCTATTATATAAAGCTACTGACTTCTTGAACAGTGCATACTATTCTGGTCATGTTACTCAGTCTCGTAATTTGACAAGGAAAGGGAACATGCCAAGACCACATAATTTCTCCAGGTATTGTTTTAACAGCCCAACAGTCCAAATTATCTAATCAATGCAGAAAAGCCTCATTAGTAGTATGGCTAAAATTGTTACACAAAAATATTTTTCTATCATCTACCTTTTTTCTTTGCTTGCCATTACGTTATGCTTATCATTCCAAAGCACTTTTGCATGATGTCAATGATTCCATTCCAGTCTTCTTTCTACAGAAATGGTGTGGGGAGAGTCTACAAGAAGTCACCAGCTTCTTTGGGAAGGTATGTGAAGTTTGTTCCTTCCTCCTCTGACTTGTGTCTTCTTGGGGCTATCTGAATGAAAAGCTTGTTCCCTTCTTAGGGCTTCACAACTCCCAATGCTCCTGGGGGCTGTTTATCCTGCAGAGACTGCCTGCAGCTTGTCAGACCTTTCTCCCCAGCAGTACTCACAGAACTGAGGCTCAGATATGTTAGGCCTTGAGACCCTGAACTAGCAGGTTAATTCAAGCTTGTGTCTTTCTGCAAATAGTGGAAGAAGTCATGTCTACCAGGCTACTGCCACAGCACATCATGTAGAACATAACAAAGTTTGAAAATGTACAGTGACAGGCAACCAAGTAATCAAGGCTATGGAGCAATTACCTTATGAAAACAGAGGAAAATGCTTGTGATTCTGCAATGTGGATTATGCTGAGAGAGGATAGGCCTTGGATTTGTACAGTTGTTAAAGTGGTGTATAAGGGTACTGTGGATCTGCTGTTTCCAAATCCTACAGCAGTAGATTTTGGAGCACTTTTTGAGACCAGTAAGTGAAATAGGGGGACACTTCCAAAGCTTTTTTCTCTAGGAAGTTGTTCAAGCAAACATTATCAGCATGTTCAAAATGGACCCAGACAGGACTGTGGACAATAAGATCATAATAAGATATTAAGATATACCCAACAAAACAACTGCAGGTGCAAGGGGAATTAATGGGGAATGGACTGCATACCAAAGAAAACCAGGGTTTCATGCTATGTCTAAGCATAATCTTCTATGGCTACTGTCAGAGACAGAATAATGGAAAAAGTACTGGTCTTTCTCAGTATGGCATTAGTTTTAATTCAATATACTTTTTTATTATTATTTTTCATCTAAGAATGACAACACATATCAGAAAGGCACTACCAGTAAAAACTAATTTTAAGGGATTTTAATACCATTTTGAGGTAAATGTTACACATTCTTATACAGCTGTGCTATAAAAAGGGAAATACATGAACTACTGGAAAAAAGAACAGACTTTGATATGGAGAACAAATTTGGAATACTTAAGAAATGGGTTAACAGTAACCCTCAGTATGGATAAGTGGAAACTTGAACATCTGAAGCTGATCTTTCAAAAGTTTTGTTCATTAATGGAGAATCAGCTGAATGTATCACCTCCTCTCACCCACAGACAAAAGCTCATCAGGGCATTCAGTTGACCTAAGGTTCTGGCCACGTACCTGATAAAGCCCAAAAGCACAGTCCAGAAGGCCACCCTCATTAATCTATCCATGTGAAACTCATTGGTTTCCACAGAATGTTTGCAAGTAGGCTGGTTTTCTTTTTGTGTACTTTCATTTAATATGCTGAAGATATTGCTCAGGCTCTAATTTCTTATTTTAGATAGGATCATATCTAAAATGTTCTAATCCTTATCCTAGTCAGGAAGAATAAAACAGTGTTTACTTTCACTGATTTAATGTGTCATTTTAGAATTGCATGAAGGGGACTGTTTTTTAATTTAAAGGTATTAAGCCACACCTTTAATTTAAAACCCAACACATCTTCATCTATGGAGACATATGGTATATGCTAATCTGATTGTAAATTTACTTTTTTTATCCTTTGTTTTCTTTTTCCTTTTTATTGAACTACTGAAATTAGGACACTGCAATTACAGAGTAGCAGTAATTCCAAAAGTTGGATATTTTTCTTCCTACCTACTAAAAATAAATGGAGATGCCTGGAAACAGAGGTCAATGAGGCACATCAAATGCCAGTAATATACATCCAATATAAGAACATAGAAATACACCAAACTGGGACCTTAATGCATAGATAACCAGTATTACCCGTTAATAGATAGGCTTTTATTTTTTATTTTATTTTTTATAATAACCTATAATTTTATAGACTACTCCAAGTGTAAGTAGTGTATTTTTTGCACAAGTATAGCAGTCCCAAAGTGTTTTGAGTATATTGTACACATTGCAAAGATGGGGCAGCTGAAAATTGGTTTAGAAAATGACCTTGATCCTGCAACTTGCAGGCTCAGGCTGGAAGAATCAAGATCAAAAAAAAAAAATAATTTTTTTTTAAATCAAGATCAAGAAAAAAAAAACAAAAAACAATTATATTGCAACTTCAGCAACCTCAGAGCTGCTGTCAAATGTCTGTTTCATTTCAGCTTATTCTTCAGGAGCTTATTTCACTTCTTTCTTGGTCACCTTTCTGAGGGGGGAGGGAGAATCAGCTGAGATATTTTTTTCTGTGGCAATGTTTCTTCAGTGCTTCACACTGTATTTCACTAATTGTTCTCTCAAACACATAATGAAACTTGTTCACCAGTAACTGAGATGGATCAAATGGCAAGGACAACTAATTGATCCATCCAAGAATCTGATTCATCACTTTACTAGTGTAGAGACTACAATGTGCACTTATCCATCCTGCCTTTGAGAAAGTAAAACTTTCTCAAAAATTGTTATGAGGAAACCTTTGTGTTGGATGAAACACTAGCAAGCAAGCTATTTTTTTACCCAGTCTATGTCAATGTCTTTCTTTCATTATTATTATTATTAAAGATGTGGTAAGCATTACATTAAAAACAATTACTGGATATACATTTCTTAGATTGTTAACATTTAGTATGTTAGCTCGTCTCAACTGAACATTATCAATGTTTATTTATAATTATGAGGACCTTAAACTTTCAAAGACTTCGAGATGCACTCAGCTTTATGTGTGTGAGGACTCAACTCTAATGCTTTAATGAACATATAAAATGAAGAAGCTGGGGAACATTTCTATGACTAGGGTCACTTTACAAGAAAAAACAGCCAACACTGTGATAAGAAGACTCAGGTAGTATGAAGCTTTTAAATGGAAAATAACAAAAAGGAGATTATGATGGTATATAATTAAAATTATGCTAATTCTAATGGTAACATTATATTGAATATGGTTTTTCAATAGTTAAAATTCTTGAATGCTATATGCTTATGAACACGTATAAAACCCAAAAGAAACTTCATTATAAGACTAAAGATACAAACAAGCTTTATTGGAGTTCTTTTGCAAACCAAGCAGTTTCGTGAGCACCAGAACTAATGAGGCCTGGATTCCTATAGATTTGTGATTCATGGTTGATTTGTGGGCCCTGACTGATGAGTTCCTTGCAGCAGGGAGACATTAAAGAGCTTTGCTGGTGCAGATTCTTTCTAGTCGCGTAAATAATGTACACTTGCCATGGGTTCTGCCTTAATTGGGCATATATGTGACATCATAAAGGATCCTCTGTGCAGGGCCATTTCTACACTCAAAACTTGTTGAAGTTTAATATCAAAGAGACATTTACACATTTCTGTCAGCTTGCTTGAAATAAATTAATGAGTTTAAGAGTTAGGTGGTAAATAGGGGAAGAATAGAGATAGTTACTATTCTATACCTGAACAAGAATACGCCTTCATCAAAAGAAGTAAAAGTATCCCACTTCCTTCCATTGTTTTTTTCTTGAAATACCTACCTATCCAGATAAATCAATTCATCCTATGCAACTTGCATTGTCCTTCTATGCTTAATGCACTCCTGTTTTTGTGGTTAGGCACAAGTAATATATTATAGTCTGTTCTTGTGCTGTGACTACATGGATCAACTTGGGTTTCATTGTATTACATATTTCTCTAAAAATTTAAAATGTACTTCAGCTCATATAAAATAAAGACTGCAAATTGTTTTATCAGTTGAAGTAGGCATGTTCAAAAGTACAAAACCAAAAATCAATGGGATGTCTGGCAATTGCTAGTTCTTTTAAAAAATCAACTCTTTACTGTAGTATGTCAACATAAAGTAGACAAATGGTGGTGGAAAAAAAAGTGTAAATGTTGAAGAATTTTTATATTACTTTGGAAAAGCATCATTTTAGCATATGGTATGGTTGTATTCATTACTTATTGCCCTTAATGCTCTCAACACTCTACTTGTTGAAATACAGTATTGAAAAGAATATTGTTTGATTTTTTCTTTATTGTTCTGGAGGGAAATGTTGGAGGTAGGGGCAAGGGTGTTGTATTATTCTCAGACTAGAATTGAATTAATTCATAAACAAAAATCCACCTGAAGAATCTATGAAACAAACTTTATACCAAAGGAAATCTGAAATCTTGTCATTAAATCTTTATACAAAAATGCTATCTTCCGTCCACCTTTTTTTTTCTTTCTTAAAATTCAAAAACAGTCATATATCTCTTCAGATAATTCTCAAATGTGAGTGTATGTCCAATACCTCAAACCACATCTTCCCCCCCAAATATACATGCCTTTGTAATTGATTTCAGATTGGTGCTGTTTTAGGCACTTACTCCTAAACTGCACAGATTTCCAGCCACATTTTGCAGACACTAAGGCCTTGATGAAAAGATGACTAACCACTTGAACAATTCACAAAATTTAATTAATTGGGTCTTCCATATATTTGGGGAAAAAAAGAAAAAAAGAAAAAAAAAAAAAGTTTTATTCATGCACTGCTTTCTTTATAGAGATGATGGTGATTTTTCTATACTGTATAAAATGCAAGACTGCTAATGTGGGATAGCTTACACAGTTCAGAATCTCACAAACAGACATACTTTAAAGGGAAATCTTTATAATTAGTAGTTACTTGTAATCTGTTGCACCACTCCAGGAATGAAACAACATCAAAACTTAGTCCAGTGCAGCAATAGTATTGTATAACTTTGCCAATAAAAATAATAATAAAAATAAATAAATAAACAAATAAATAAAACAATGAAAAATATCACTTATCACTTACAGAAAATAACACTTACTGAAAAACAACATATCTTTATATCTTTATCCTACTGAGGAAAAGTTTGTGACTGTCAAAGGCCCTCCTTACCTCTGAAATCTTGCTTCTCTAATCTAATGAACATGTGAAATAAATATAGATCAGGGGAGAGATGACAGACAAGTAAAAATGTTTATTTTTTTATTTTCTCAGTCATAGTAAACCACTGAATACCATTTTGTGACTTTTTTTTTCTTTCTTTTTTTTTTCCCTGGGTTTGAGTATCTTATTTTACTCTAATATGAGAGATTTTGAGCAATTACATTTGAACTTTATGTTGTGTTTTTAATTTTTATGTTCTGGGCATCTAAAATATTTTCATTGTGATTTGTTCTAATTGAATCAGAAACCTTCAAAGAAACCACACTCTTTGCAGACTGATAATTATACCTCTTATCTGTCAGGTTTATCTTCAAGTCTAAATGATACTACAAAAATGCAAAACAAATTATTTTGGAAGAAACTTAGCATTCAATTTCTTTACTCTGAAATGCTCTAAACCTTCACTCCATCTGAATGAAACAGCACAATTGGGGGGTGAGGGGAGAAGGTTTTTAAACACTGCAAACTTAATTTATTATCCAAGCTATAAGAGAAACAAACTCCTAAGTGTCATAAAGAAAGCAAAGTGAACTGTCACATTTTACAGTAGCCTTAACTTCAGATTTTATATAACATGGTTTGAGTTAGGTTTTGTTTTAGTAATTTACCAGCGCACTAACCCAAAAGATAACTTTTGACACACGTTTTGAGAAATTCTGTTATTGCATACTGAATACTATTTTTGTTTACTTATTTTTACCTAGTATGATATTCAGCAATCTTGTTTATATCATGACTATTCTTCAAATCAACTAATTTTTAAAAGGTAATTTTCCCCATATTATATCACAAAGAGACCTCAGAGGTGAGGATCAGTGAACTCTAGCTTGCTGTGGAATACATCCCCTTCCTTCAGGAAATCCTACTTGAATCTGAATCAATAATATTAATTAGATGAATTGGCAGATTGTTCAGTCTTTTCTTTTGGGTTGTTAAAACCTGAATGTGTAAAGTTATTATTTTAGTGCTCTGTAGTCTTCAGAGAAACTGCTTGCTGGATGTATCAGAATATGATTGTGTGGGGATGGTGGAGTTAATTATACCATCTTGTGTTATACAAATATACGTTTCATTTTCTTGAGAGAAAATACAATTTATGGCTTGTATTTTTATTTATTTATTTATTTATTTATTTTAATTTCATTAAAGCTGGGCATTACCTTTTCAAAGTAATATATGGTAACCTATATGCTAGGTTTTTAGTTTCAGGTTTTCTCAGATACTCAGGCTATACATGCAAATGCACATACACTCTGCTACTATGCTAAACTGATTTTTTTTAATCGCTTTCTATCTTTTGTGAATGATAAAATCTGCAAATCTGCATATAGAGGTGTTCAGAGGCAATAATAAATTGAAATTGAATGAATGATTGAATTGAATGATAAATGAATGCACAGTTTCTGCAAGTGATGTTTCTTTCTACCAGCATTGCTGACAGTGCATCCAAACTATGGTTTGCATGAAAGTAATCCCTGAGTTAATCCTTTGCAAACTGCCACATGGCTGGGTTCAGCATTTATACAAACATTCTTCCCATTCTAACAATAACTCATGGGATGCTAGTTCAGAAGCCTCTGCTTCAGAGACAACGGAAACCTAGCTTGGATGGGAGACAGGAAGAGGCTGCATATCTTCACAACATTTGCATTGCACAATCGGGAACATAAGCTGACCTTGGCAATAGTAATAGGGGAAACCAGAAACATGATTCCTACAGTCCCCCAAGGACCAGAGGAAATCTGTCTTGTGCTCTGAAGATAGCCTTAAAACTGCTCTTATATATCATTTTCTAAGACACAATGAGATAAAAATGAAACACAGTAGGTTCTGTCTGAACTTAAGGAAGCACTTTACTGTGCAGGTGATTGAGCACTGTTGCCCAGAGGGGTCATGCAATTTTCATGGCTGGACATGGTCCTGAGCAACCTGTTGTGTGTGACCCTGCTTGAGCAAAGAGTTTGGACCAAATGACCTCTGGAGTTCCCTTCCAACCTCAATCATTCTGTGATACTGTGAATAACTTAAAAATCTCTATAATGCTTGATGAAGACAAACATTTTTTTTTCTCCATGAAAGATTATTGTATTTAAATAGAACTCAAGATTTCTCCCATCTTTGAGAGATACAGCTGAAACATCACTGTGAAGAAAATGTTTGTGTAGAATAATAAAGTTATCAAGTTACAGTACATCATGTGCTTTTTCATGTGCTTTAGAGGGGGGGGGGCGGGGGAGGGAATGGGGAGGCGGGGACAGGGCACACCACAGGGATGGGGAAGGTAATAAAGAGAAAGTCAAATAACTGTTATAGCTACAAGTTTTTCTATCACATAAATTGCCAAGCTATGAAGAACTTTAAAGAAACAAACAAAAAAACTGTTATATAAAATCTGTCCTCAAATTTACCCTGGTCTATTTATTCTTGTGTCACAACTATGCTAGGAATAGTAGCTTCCCAAAGTAAAGTGTGTGTTTGCAAGTATAGAAATGCATATATATATGTATATAATCATGAATAAATATGTATGAATATATGTGTATGTATGTGTTCACACATCTCTCTCCCTATATGTGGGAACCATTTTGGGATCTACTGAGTCACTCAGTGACTTCATTCAGAGGGTTTTAAACATGAATCTGAATACCTGCATTTAGCCACCTGGAAGTTCAAATCAACTTCTAAAATTATTCATCTGTGGAGTTCCCCCATATTGTTTAAACCAACAAGTGCTGACATTTAGGATGTTGTACTCTGTTTTGCTTTATATCTACAGGAGAATACAAAGTCTTCTAGTAATATGCAAAAATTTAGAGGATTTCTGCTCAGAATAATAGAGAAAAAAAAGTAATAAGAGATGATATCGTATAAGAGATGAACATCATATTATTATAGACAGCAAGATACTAAAGCTTGGAGGTAGTAACTTTTAAGTTTCTTTGAAGAATCCATCTGGTCCAACAGCTTTATTTGCTGCTGTGTCTTTAAAACCATTAATTATTTATAATACTGTTATTATCTTTCTATTTAAAGCATCACATTGTTCTGAGGACAATTTAGCTAATTTTAGATTTTAAGCTGTTCCTTTGCTTGGCTGTTATTAAGATGCTGTGAGCTATATAATGATGTGAAGTAAGAAATGAATTCCTACTTAATTTCTCTTTTCTATTCTCTGAAATAATGCTACTAAGCTTTTTTAACTGCAAAAATTGTCTTCCTGACCTCCATCATCCAAGTAAACATATATATATTTTTTTAATATAAAATTCTCTTAATAATAGTTTCTAGTTCAGTCTCTATTGTTATATAACACACATACTGATTTCCACTCCTACTTCTGCAAATCTTTTAATACATTAAAATATATTTTTAAAATGTATTTTACCTATTGTTTTCAACATTGTTCCTGTTCAAGATGGATTTGGCTTTAGGAAAGAAGCTATGTTGTTATGAGAGCAGAAAGGTAAATTTTCCTCTGGATGCTCTGTATCTGAGAATAATTTAAAATGCTTCCTGTAAATCAATGTTTTCTATGAAAAGTTTGAAGAAGAATAACTTGCATAGGAGTGTAGCTAACTTTAAAAACAAAACAAAACCAAACCAAACCACATGATGCCTGAACCTTGAATACTGACAGAAACAGATCAGAGAAACAAAGTAGTAACTAGAAAGTTGACTTTTTTGTTAACCTATTGTTTACCAACGGTAACTAACATCTTAAAGAAAGAGAACTATTTGTTTTTGTCTTCAAGAAAGCTTGAAATCTGAGCACCAATACATTTTTTTTCCTTTTGTCAGAAATGGGTGCACTACTCTGGCAATAAAGGTAAAAGCCACATTTGAACTGTCAAGTATTCAGGAGTTATAGGGGAAAGGTTTTTGAAGACTTTCAGTAGACAACTGGAGCTGCCTGAAATAATGATGCATAGATAATTACATTGTAATTACTGCTGTAATTACAATGTAATTACTTGATGTTGATAACGGTGGTTGGCAAGAAGAAAATAGCAAGAAGAAAAATTGCTGTCTTCCACAGCTACTGATCCGATACTGACATCTGTTGAATCCTACAGAGAAAAAAAATGAAGTACTGAAAAAGCAGTATCTGATTGTATGTGTTGAGAGGCAGAGACTCAATTTGCTTTTCTATCTGCTAGCAGAAACCCAGCTGCAGTCATTAAAAAGCTTAAACCAGGCTGATGTGTTTTGCAGCGGAGTGGGGGATTGAGGTGGGCAGGGCTTTTTTCTTGCATTGAGGCCACTCTAGGCAGCCGAGGGAGCCGCCAGAACCCGGCAGCTCTCATGAGGGCAGCTGATGAGGCATGGCAGAGCCAGCAGTGCCTCCTCCCTGGCCGCACAAAGGTAGCCCCTAGGGAGCACGAGTGACCAGAGGTGCAGCAAACAGGACGTGATGTGTAAATCAGAGCGCAGTGTGGTAGTTTTCATGGCAGTGCACACAGAGAGGGCGCTCTCACCACAGTTTTCCAATGGTTTTTCCCAATGGTGGTTTTAATCTGCTCATGAAGATCCCTGCCACAGAGAGCTGTGTCCTCTGCATCTCTTGCAGCCTCTACTGATGTGGCTACACAGACAGAACATGCAGCTGGGGAAACACACAGCCGTCCAGGTCATGGGTTGCAGGGTGTGCCTAAGCCTTCTATCAGTGTCTGACAGCAGCAGCAGTGGGTATGCCTGTAAGAGGTCTGCCCAGGTTGAAGAATTGCTCAGCCTGGTGGGAGAGCTTTAGGAGGAGGTGAGTAGATTGAGGAGCATCAGGGAGTTAGAGAGGGAAATTGACTGGTGGAAGCATACCCTACCTTCTCTGAGACTGACTCATGAGCCAGCCAACACTCAAGAAACAAAGGTTCCCCCATCCCACCAGGCAGTAGGAGAGAACCTAGCACAAGCAGGGGAATGGATGCAGGTTTCTGCTCAGGGTGGTAAGAGAGCCCTCTCCCTGCCTACTTAACCTTCCACGCTACCCTTATATAACACGTATGAGTCTCTAGAACATGACAGTCAAAATGACGATATAGAATTGCAACGATGTAGAATTGTTGCAAAACAATGATTGTAGAATCCAGTTGGAAGGGTTGCCTAACGCAAGGCAACATACCCCTGAATCACTACATCTTTTATCAAAAAAGAAAGAAGGGTTATTGTCATAAGGGACTCCCTTCTGAAATGGACAGAGGGCCCAATTTGCCATCCAGACCCAACCCAAAGGGAAGTCTGCTGCCTCCTTGTGGCTCAGGTAAGAGTTATTGCTGTGAAAGTCACTCACCTGGTATGGCCCTCTGACTACTACCCATTACTGCTTTTTCAGGCTGGTAATGATGAGGTAGCAAGAAGTCCAAAAGCAATCAAAAAAGACTTTAGGGCTTTAGGGCAACTGGTTAAAGAATCAGGGGTGCAGGTCATGTTTGCCTCTGTCCTTCCAGTAGCAGGGATCAATGTTGACAGGCAGATTTGTCTCATAAATACGTGGTTTTGAGACTGGTGCTTCTGGCAGAACTTTGGTTTTCTTGATCATGGGAAGGTCTATGCTACACTGGGCCTGCTGGCACCAGGTGGGATACACCTCTCAGAGGGGGGAAAAGGATTTTTGCCCAGGAGTTAGCAGGGTTGATAGATTGCTTTTTAAACTAGAGTCAAAGGGGGAAAGGGATAAAACCAGGCCTGCTGTTGATAACCTAAGGGATAGCATGCCAAAATCAGAGGGACTGTGTGCTAGTGAGGTCCTTTGGTCTGCTCCATGAGGTGCTCTGTACAATGAGGTGCATTTGAAGTGTTTTTACACAAACGCACCCAGTATAAGGATTAAACTGGATGAGCTGGAAGTCTTGGCTCAGTCCCAGAGCTACAGTATCATTGGCATAAATGAAGCATGGTGGGATGATGTGGTGGTTTTACTCAGGTGGGCAGCTGAGCTCCACCACAACCGCTCTCTCACTCCCCCTCTCCTCAAAGAGGAAGGGGGAGAAAATACAACACAGAGAACTCGAGGTTTGAGATAAGGAAGGTTTAATTAAAGGGAAAGGGAATGGGAGAAAAAAACAGAGACAAAAGAAGCAATCAGTCCGCGCGGAAGCACAGAGAGAGGAAAAATTATTCTCTACTTCCCATCAGCGAGCGGTGTTCGGCCACGTCCTGGGAAGCAGGGCCCCAAACGCGTAGTGGTTGTTCAGGAGGAACAGCCCCCTCCCCCACGAGAGCCCCCCCCTTTTATTGCTGAGTGTGACATCAGGTGTTATGGAATATCCCTTTGGTTGGTTTAGGTCAGCTGCCCCAGCAATGTCCCCTCCCCATCACTTGCCCACCCCCAGTCTGCTGGCTTTTGGGGGCTTGGAAGGAGTCCTGATGCTGTGCCAGCACTATGCAGCAATAGACACAACACTGGAGTGATATCAGTGCTGTTCCAGCTACGAGTGCAGAGTACAGCACTGTGTGGGCTGCTGCAGGGAAAAGGTGACTCCAGCTCAGACAGACCCAACACAACTTCCACCCCTTATTCCATAACATTTGTGTCACAATCAGGTACAGTTTAGTATATAGATGTTCTCATCACCATTGTTTTCTGTCCATTGAAGCATTTTTATGTCTGTACTTCTCTTTATTCTATAGGTCCTTTCCCAAAATGCTCATAAAGACTGTTGATGGTTTCGCCTTCATCTGTCAAAGTGGTCACTCAGGGCAGGCGAAGTTGGTTTTCTTGACACCAGCACCAGCTTAGCTCACATCAGTGTTGCACTTGCCCGGTTCCTTGCAAAGTTGACCTGTCATTGGTTCTGCAGTGTCCTCCTACAACACATAACTTGGATGACAGATTAATTTTCTCCCAGTGTTAAATCTCCTTGAGGCACACACTTGATATCCCCATCTTTCTGCATTACCCACCAGGTATACCCTGGTCCTTGGGCAAAGACAATCCCACGAGTGGGTTTGCCTTTTCCCGAGGCAGGGGCAACCCACACCGCCTTCCCCATCCACTTCCCCACACGCACTACAGGGACTTTAGCTTCTCCCACAGTGTGTAGGGGTTTTGTTTCAGCAGGACCAGGACGGTTTTCAGACCCCCTGTTGTTAACTAGCCAAGTGGCTTCTGGTAGATTTATATCCCAATGTTTCCATGTCCCAGCACCCAATGCTCGCAGCATAGTTTTTAACAGTCCATTGTACCTCTCAACCTTCCCAGAGGCTTGTGGGTGATAAGGGATGTGATACACCCATTCAATGCCATGTCTCTTGGCCCAGGAAGTGATCAAATTGTTTCGGAAGTGACTCCCATTGTCGGACTCTATTCTCTCCGGTGTACCATGTCGCCACAGCACTTGCCTTTCCAGGCCCAAGATAGTGTTTCGGGCCGTGGCATGGTTTACAGGGTATGTTTCCAGCCACCCAGTAGTTGCTTCTACCATGGTGAGTATGTACCGTTTGCCTTGGCGGGTTTGTGGAAGTGGTCCGATGTAGTCAATCTGCCAGGCCTCACCATATCGAAATCCAAGCCATCTCCCCCTGTTCCAGGGAGACTTTACCCTCATGGCTCGTTTAATTGCAGCACAGGTCTCACACTGATGGGTAACCTGTGTGATGGCCTCAATGGTCAGGTCCACCCCTCGATCACGAGCCCATCTATATGTGGCGTCCCTCCCCAGATGTCCTGATGTTTCATGAGCCCATCGAGCTACAAACAGCTCACCCTTACGTCCCCAGTCCAGGTCCACCTGAGCTATTTCAATTTTTGAAGCTCGATCTACTTCTTCGTTGTTCTGATGTTCTTCGGTAGCACGATTCTTAGGCATATGGGCATCTACATGACGTACCTTTACAGCCAGGTTTTCTACCCGGGCAGCAATATCTTGCCACAGGGTAGCAGCCCAGATAGGTTTACCTCTGCGCTGCCAGTTGTTCTGTTTCCATTGTCGCAGCCACCCCCATAGCGCATTTGCCACCATCCATGAGTCAGTGTAGAGATACAGTACCGGCCACTTTTCTCTTTCAGCAATTTCTAGGGCCAGTTGTATAGCTTTCACTTCTGCATACTGACTTGACTCACCTTCCCCTTCCATGGCCTCCACAACTTGTCGTGTGGGACTCCACACAGCAGCTTTCCACTTCCGATGGCTCCCTACCACACGGCAGGATCCATCAGTGAACAACACATATTGCTTTCTGTCTTCTGGCAACTCATTGTATGGTGGTGCCTCTTCAGCACGCGTTACTTCTTCTGTCGGTGCTCCGAAATCCCTGCCCTCTGGCCAGTCCATAATCTCTTCCAGGATTCCCGGGCGATTGGGTTTCCCCATTCGAGCCCGCTGTGTAATTAACGCTACCCATTTACTCCACGTAGCATCGGTTGCATGATGTGTAGTGGGGATTTTCTCTTTGAACATCCAATGTAACACAGGTAGCCGTGGGGCCAAGAGAAGTTGTGCTTCTGTACCAACAACTTCTGAAGCTGCTCTAATCCCCTCATATGCTGTTAATATTTCCTTTTCAGTTGGGGTGTAATTGGCTTCTGATCCTCGATAGGCCCGGCTCCAGAACCCCAAAGGTCGGCCTCGAGTTTCTCCTGGGGTCTTCTGCCAGAGGCTCCAGGTGAGCCCATGCTCCCCAGCTGCAGTGTACAGTATGTTTTGCACAGCTGGTCCAGTACGGACAGGCCCAAGGGCTACTGCACGAGCTATTTCTTGTTTGAGTTGTTCAAAGGCCTGTTGTTGCTCGGGGCCCCACTCGAAAGAGTTCCTCTTTCGAGTCACTCGATACAGAGGACTCACAAGCTGACTATAGCCTGGCACATGCATTCTCCAAAATCCCACAAGACCTAGGAAAGCTTGTGTTTCTTTTTTGCTAGTTGGCGGAGACATAACTGTTATTTTGTTGATCACATCCGTCGGAATGTGGCGACGTCCATCCTGCCATTTTACCCCCAAGAACTGGATTTCCTGTGCAGGTCCCTTGACTTTATTCTGTTTAATGGCAAATCCAGCTTTCAGAAGAATTTGAATTATTTTCTTCCCTTTCCCAAAAACTTCTTCTGCTGTGTTACCCCATACGATGATATCATCGATATACTGCAGGTGTTCAGGAGCGTTCCCCTGTTCCAGTGTCGTCTGAATCAGTCCATGGCAGATGGTAGGGCTATGTTTCCACCCCTGGGGCAGTCGATTCCAAGTATACTGAATGCCCCTCCAAGTGAAAGCGAATTGTGGCCTGCATGCTGCTGCTAGAGGGATAGAGAAAAATGCATTAGCAATATCAATTGTAGCATACCACTTAGCTGCCTTTGACTCTAGTTCGTACTGGAGTTCTAGCATGTCTGGCACTGCTGCACTTAGTGGTGGTGTGACTTCATTCAGGCCCCGATAGTCCACTGTTAGCCTCCACTCGCCATTGGACTTCCGCACTGGCCATATAGGACTGTTAAAAGGTGAATGAGTCTTGCTGATCACTCCTTGGCTCTCCAGATGGTGAACTAACTCATGGATAGGAATCAGGGAGTCTCGGTTGGTGCGATATTGCCGCCGGTGCACAGTTGTAGTCGCAATTGGCACTTGCTGTTCTTCAATCCTCAGCAATCCTACAGCAGAAGGGTCTTGTGAGAGACCAGGCAGGGTAGACAACTGCTTAATCTTCTCTGTGCTCAAGGCAGCTATGCCAAAAGCCCACCGGTACCCTTTTGGATCCTTGAAGTACCCTTTCCTGAGGTAGTCTATGCCAAGGATGCACGGAGCCTCTGGGCCAGTCACGATGGGGTGCTTTTGCCACTCATTCCCAGTTAGACTCACTTCAGCTTCCAATATGGTTAGCTCTTGGGATCCCCCCGTCACTCCGGAGATAGAGATGGGTTCTGCCCCTTGGTGGCCTGACGGCATTAGGGTACACTGTGCGCCTGTGTCCACTAAAGCTTTATATTTTTGCGGTTCCGGTGTGCCAGGCCATCGAATCCACACAGTCCAGTAAATCCGGTTGTCCCTCTCCTCTACCTGGCCAGAGGCAGGGCCCCACTAGTCCTGGTCGGAGTATCTATCAATTATTTCTTCCAAACGTGAAGCAGAAATCTCTTCATCAGGGTCAGGAGTAATACTATTCCTTCTACTGCCTCTGGGGGACTGTTCAACAGAAACTGGGGCAGCAATCCTCCTAGGGGCCCTCTTTGTTGCTGTTGTATCTTTCCGTAGCTCACGTACCCGAGCAGCTAGGGCCGAGGTCGGTTCACCATCCCACTTCCTCATATCTTCCCCGTGGTCACGTAAATAAAACCACAAGGTACCTCGCGGTGTGCGTCCCGGATTCTCCCTTGTTTGAGCTGGGGACTGCTGGCGCTTGATGGCCGAAAGATTTTTCCGTTTAGGTGAGGACGAAGCTATGTGTTCATCTAACCGTTGGGACAGTTTCTCCACAGCTGAAATGCAGCCCCGTACTGGGGGAGAGAGATTTTCTTCATATTTATGAAGCTGGTTGGACACGGTATCCACAGTTGGCCCCATCCCCTCGTCCCAACCCATGACTGCCAGTGTGCTGGCATGTGTTGGGGGTGCAGCTCGTACAAACTTCCGCCACATGGACGCTGTGCATTGCACTTCATCGGGGTCTTTAGGTGTCTGGGCGTTGTTTAAATCACTATAAAGCATCTCCAGCACAGCTAATTCCCGCAGCTGCTGGAGGCCCTTATCTATAGCGGTCCATTTGTTTACTTGGTAGACAATATCCTGTTTGTGGGGATACCTTTCTTTCACTGCTGTTAGGATTCGCCTCCAGAGGCTGATAACTTGTGCCTCTCTTCCAATTACTCTATCAATGAGTCTTTCTCTAGAAAGGGATCCCAGCTGCTTGGCTTCGTTGCCTTCTAGCTGTTGGGTATTGGCCCCACTATCCCAGCATCGAAGCAGCCAAGTGAGGATGTGCTCACCTGGATGGCGACTGAAGTCTTTCCGTATTTCTCGCAGCTCACTCAGAGATAGAGACCGAGTAGTTTCTGATTCATCTATGATTTCAGTCTCTTCTTTGCGATGTTGCCGTGATAACGCTGCTTTAGAGCCACTTGCCTTTTCCTCTTCTCCCTCATCCGTAGAAGGAGCTTCTTCCCTTACTAAACGACCTGATCTCCGTTTCCACTGTTTCGTCTTTACTACAGGGGCGACTGATACCATAGATGGTCGGTCCTCTAGGGTGGTCACAGTGTGTGCTGTCTCATTATCAAATTCAGGAACCTCCCTATCCCCTTGAGGGTGCTGGGCAATGTTAATTGACATCTGATAGGCGTAAGCCAGACCCCAGCAGAGTGCAGCCAGCTGGTGGAGTTCTCTAGTATTGCCAGGGTCAGGGCATACGTCTTTCAAACATTCCACCAGTTTTCTTGGATTTTGTACTTGTTCAGGGGTGAAATTTAGAACCATTGGGGGAGAAAACCGTGATAGGTACCTGCCCAAATCCCCCCACACACCTTGCCACCCACAACTTTGTCTGGGGACAGGTCCTTGAATAATATTCTTAATAAATTGCTTTACTTTGGGGAAGATGACAAACACTAGACCTAGTGATAGGAGGATAATATCTGACCAGGGGTATCCAAGATACTGAAAGGCTGCTGTAATTAGCCCACAGGGAGAAAAGTAGAAGGCACTGTAATTCCTAATATTTTCAATAAGATAATCTCCAGGAGACCAGGAGGATAACAATGCCGGGTTTGAATACCAAACAAAACTGAAGGCCAGTATGTTACAGCACAACATGATAAAAAAAACAAGCACAGACTTCAACACTTTCTCCGATCGGATGTAAAGGAAAAAAGAAAACAGAGAGTGGGCTATATACAACATATCCACACAGAGAAGTATTACCAAAAAACCGAGCATTATGACTACCAATATGTTAGTTGTAAATACTTCAATCAATGCTATTGTTATCTCAACCCTCGAGCCCCACGTTGGGCGCCAAAAAGGACTGTGGTGGTTTTACTCAGGTGGGCAGCCGAGCTCCACCACAACCGCTCTCTCACTCCCCCTCTCCTCAAAGAGGAAGGGGGAGAAAATACAACACAGAGAACTCGAGGTTTGAGATAAGGAAGGTTTAATTAAAGGGAAAGGGAATGGGAGAAAAAAACAGAGACAAAAGAAGCAATCAGTCCGCGCGGAAGCACAGAGAGAGGAAAAATTATTCTCTACTTCCCATCAGCGAGCGGTGTTCGGCCACGTCCTGGGAAGCAGGGCCCCAAACGCGTAGTGGTTGTTCAGGAGGAACAGCCCCCTCCCCCACGAGAGCCCCCCCCTTTTATTGCTGAGTGTGACATCAGGTGTTATGGAATATCCCTTTGGTTGGTTTAGGTCAGCTGCCCCAGCAATGTCCCCTCCCCATCACTTGCCCACCCCCAGTCTGCTGGCTTTTGGGGGCTTGGAAGGAGTCCTGATGCTGTGCCAGCACTATGCAGCAATAGACACAACACTGGAGTGATATCAGTGCTGTTCCAGCTACGAGTGCAGAGTACAGCACTGTGTGGGCTGCTGCAGGGAAAAGGTGACTCCAGCTCAGACAGACCCAACACAGATGAGTCCTGTGACTGGTGTGTTGCAATAGATGGTTACAGGCTCCTCAGGAAGGACAGGCAGGGAAGGTGAGGTGGTGGGGTGGTGCTGTATGTAAAGGAGGGGCTGGACTGTGTGGATCTTGCAATTGGTGATGGCAAAGTTGAGAGCCTCTGGGTAAGGATTAAGGGACAAACAAATAAAGTGGATGTTGTTGTGGGAGTCTATTACAGACCACCTGGCCAGGATGACAACACCGATGAATTATTCTTTGAGGAGCTAAGAAATACCTCGAGGTCAACTGCCCTTGTCATTATATGTTGAGGGATTTTTGAAACAGCAAAGATCCCATGGCTTGCTGCAGCTAAGCAAACCAAGCTACCAGGACGACTATGAGAAGTTCCCATGACAGTGTTCCCACATTGCCCAATTGAGGAACTTAGAAAAATATTCTTGCCAGTAGTTGGCTTGAAGGACAAGGTCTACATGACTGCTAATCACAAGGGGGTTGTTTTCTTGCAGGTGGGGTTGTTTTCTTGTAGTTGTTTGTCTGAGTGCTTTTAACCAGTAATTTTGTGTGAGACACTATCCGCCCCTGTTAAGTTCACTATAAAAGTCAGGCTATTCGGGTAATAAAGGGAGAGCATGATCTGACCATACTAGTGTCTGTCGTGTTTTCGGCTGTTCTTCCTTCAACAATTATAGGGGACTTCAACTTGCCAGATGTTAACTGGGAATATCACATGGCCAACACAAGCAGACCCAGGAGGCTTCTAAAGCACCTTGATGATAACTTCTTGGTGCTAAGGGAGCCAACTAGGAAAGGTGCCCTCCTAGATCTGTTGCTTGAGAACACAGAGGGTTTTGTGGGGAACGTGGCAACTGGCAACTGTCTTGGTCATAGTGACCATGAAGCAGTTGAGTTTAAAATTTTTAGTGACAGGAGGAAAACTGCCACCAAAACTTCAGTCCTGGATATGGGGAAAGCAGACTTCAGGTTGCTCAGGGAACTAGTCAGCAAGGTCCCCTGGGAAACTGCTTTTGAAAGCATTGGCATCTATCACTGCTGGTCAATCTTTAAGCACTGCCTCCTAAAAAAACAGGATCAGGCAATTCTAAAATATCAAAAGTCAAGCAGGCAGGGCAGAAGGCCGGCTTGGCTGACCAGAGATCTTTTTCTGATGCTTAGGCATAAAAAGAAAGTGTATGGCTGTTGGAAGCAGGGTCAGGCAATGTGGAAGGACTACAGGGACGTTGTTCACTTTTGTAGGGAGAAAATCCGTGTGGCCAAAGCCCAATTAGAATAGAAGCTGGCCAAGTCTGTGGGAGACAATAAAAAGGGCTCTTTTAAATATGTGAATAGTAAAAGGAGGACCAGAGAAAACATAGGTCTGCTACTTGATGGGGATAGTCACCTCATAAACAAAGACATAGGCAAAGCAAGAGACATTTAATGCCTTTGCCTCTGTCTTTAATGTCAATGATGGGCTTCAGGACTTCAGGTACCCTGAGCTGGAGGACTGTGATGGTGTGAATCATAAACTCCCAACCAACCCTGAACATATGAGGGATTTGCTGCTCCAGCTGGATCCGTAAAAGTCCATGGGTCCAGATGGGATTCATCCCAGGGTGCTCAGAGAACTGGCTGATGTCTTCATGGGACCTCTCTCAATTATTTTTCAATGATCTTGGGAATCTGGAGAGGTCTCAGGTGACTGGAAGCTCGCAAATGTGCCAATTTTCAAGAAGGTCAAGAAAGAAGACCCTGTCAAGTACAGGCCTGTCAGTCTCACGTCAGTACCTGATAAAATTACGGAGAAGATGATTCTTGAATTTATTGAAGTGTACCTGGGGGACAATGCAGTCATTGGTCCCAGCTAACATGGGTTCACGAGGGGTAGGTCCTGTTTAATACATTTGATTTGCTTTTATGATAAGATCACCCATCTAGTTGATCAAGGAAAACCAGCTTATGTAGTCTTTCTGGATTTCAGTAAATCTTTTGACACAATTTCCCATAGGATCGTACTAGATAAAATGTCCAGCATACAGCTAGACAAAAACATCATATGATAGGTGAATAATTGGCTGACGGGTAGGGCTCAAAGGGTTATGGTAAATGAGGCCACATCAGTCTCTGGCGGCCAGTCATTAGGGTCCACCAAAGGCTCAATTTTAGTTACAGTTCTCTTCAAAGTTTTTACAAATAATTTGGATTTAGGACTAGAAGGTGCTTTGAGCAAATTTGCTGTTGATACTAAACTGGGAGGAGTTGTTGAATCTGTTGACGGTGGAAAGGCCTTGCAGAGAGATCTGGTCAGATTGGAGAGCTGGGCAATCACCAACTGCATGAAGCACAAGAGCAAGTGCTGGGTCCTGCACCTGGGATGGGGCAACCCTGGCTATATGTACAGATTGGGTGATAAAGACACTGGAGAACAGCCCCGCAGAGGGCTCTTTTTCAGCCTGAAAAAGAGGTTAAGGGGAGACTTCATAGTGGTCTACAGTTCTTCCCCTCCCCTTCCTTTCCCTCCCCTCCCTTTCACTCCCCTCCCCGAGGTACCTTGTAACCATCCAATTTTGTCTGCTTGATTTCAAAATATGGCTTGAAGAAAGGTTAATTATTTTTTTTTTTGGTTTGATTTTTTGGCTTATAATAGTTTAGAAAATAGCTAGGAGGAAGAAGAAGTTGTGGACCTAATGCACTTGGGATCTGAGCTTCCTATAAGGTGACTGGTTACAGATTACAAAGAAAAGATCAAAATCTTCCTGATGAAGAGTCTCAAGTGTCTTCTAGAGCATGCTGAGCTACTGAACCAGGAATGAGGGTACCTAGGCAGGGAGGACTTACCCAGTTCCTAGGAAGAGTTTGAATGAGAAAGTATTCAGTATCTAGCTAAGTAATACTTAGAGGAATCAGCATTGACAGCTATGAATAGCTTTTGTTATTCTTGATAAACTGTATGCTGTCTGCTGTCTTGGTACCCTCAGAGGAAAACAGCAGACACAAGGCCCATGCCATCCTAACTCAGTCAGTTATTCTGCTTAGGCATATTCTGCTTAGTTATTCTGCTTAGCTCTGAGTCAGTTATTCACTTAGGCATGTTCTTCTCTTAAAGCCCAAGTTTAACCTTAATCAAATTTTGTAGGGCTTAAGCACATTCTGAATTGCTTTTCTACACTAGGGCTTTCGGTGAATTATATTAGAAATACAAATAAACAACAACAACAACTACAAAAACACATTAAAATGTTCACATCCCACTGATATTGATGCTCCTGCTCTAGATGGAGCTACATTATAGGATGAAGAAGATCTGTCTTAAGGCTTCAGAGTCATAAATGTTATTTATAAAAATTGTGCTTTTTACATAACCAAGAAAATTGTTCTAAATATCGTAGTTCTCTGCTATCTTATTTTCTTATAATAATCATTAAGAGGAACAGATGGAGGTTTATTTCCATTTCTTTATTCCAGAAAGAAGGCATATAAAGATTTAATTTGCAAAACAATCTTATTTTTCTTAACAGGTTTACTGATACAAATTTTCAGACTTTATTTCTGCTCCTCTTTCACCCACACAAAGTGCTCTGAGTGTGGCAATTACAAATGTAGATGTTCAAGAGATATTGTGTTGTGCAAAAGATATCTTATTCTATGTAAGAGCTTTTCATCTGTTATGAGATAATATATGTGCAGATATTAAGAACCATTAATTATTGTCACCTCTGTTAAAATGAGCAATAGAAAATAAATTTTACTACTGTTCAATAAATATAGAGGAAAACCTGTCCCAAAACTACAAATGCCAGCTAAGTCTCCAGGAATTTCAATTTATTAATTATAATATATTAGTATACTGAATGAAAGTTTGAATTCTGAGAAAAATACCAATATTTTATCCATCAAGTGGACATCTTTTGTGTTATCATTTTTTAACTCACAAGAAAAGTGATGATGCTAAAAGATGCTAAATGAAAAATCAAACCATGCCAGGACTTAAACTGGATTGAAAATGTGCACAACATCTTAAAAGTATTACATTCCAAACAAACAGTGCCAAAATGTATTTAAATCAGGAGAAGTATGGCTTTTAGCAGTAAGTCTAACTAATATTTTTGATATGGATGAAAGGGATCTCTAAGCTAAAAAAAAATAAAATTAAAAAATGCAGCTCCAATAAAGTTTAAAATGCAGGGCAGTATTCACTGAGATAATGAATTCAGGGTTAGAGGATTATAGAAATGAGGAGATAATAGAGGAGCACATCCGAATGGGACAACATTTTTAAAGATAGATAGCATTAAACTTTCACTATTTCCTTGAACATGAATGATCCTGAGAATATGTTATGATTTATGCTCAACTTGGAGAAAGAGCTATCATTTAACCTAAAAATAGATCCAGTAATTCAACTGATTGTTATATAACAATTCAAACCAAGATAAAGAGCCCTAAGAGATTGCCAATGTCTGCATGAATTCCAGCACCTGGTCAAGTCAATTGTAAGGGACTTTAGTGGGGCAATCACTATTTACTTTTTATGCTATATGTGCCTGCTCATTTAGATGTAGACAAAGCCTTTGGACCAAAATATCTTTCATAATCTGCAAATAATATTTCATGACAATGGCATACTACACTTGAACATCTTAACAGAAAAGTTAGGGGGGAGAGTTGGAAATGAGATTTTGAAAAATTAAGGTTATGAAAATCAAAAGGATTTGTTCCATGGAACGTGTCCTAACTGCACAACAAGAGAGAGACATCATAAATAAATAATTTTCTACAGACTGGGCCACAGGAAGCACAAAAGGTACAGAGCTCTGTAAACCAGTGGCTCTTCTCTCTGACTGATAGTAAACCTTGATATAAAAATGTCTTTTATCCCGTGATTCTCAGTGTAAAATGCATTAAAAAACATTATTCTAACACACTGTGCCTTAATTTCCATCTATAAAATAAAGATGATTGGTACTTCCTTATGTTATGGTGTTGTTTTACAAATAAATTTCAAATACTATAAATTCAGTTCATATTCATAGTTTCTTCATATAAAGCTAAAATATTTACACTCAGAACTGTTAAGCAACATTTTCTGTATGTTGAATTAACTATCTGCTTCATTGACTACTTTGAGAGAGATATGTTATTAGTTTTTCATTACACTCAAATGTCATATGAAGGGTGGGATAAATAAATAAATACTAAATATCTGAAAGGAAGAACTGCATAGGTTTTACTGTAGATTTCATCATTTAAAATTCCTTAGAATTATAAATGTAGTTTCTCAGATTATCTACACAGGCACATTTAGATCATAATCTTTATTCTCCTGTGATAAATCTGTTCACAAGCCTTTCATAGTGATGGATATAAGAAGTATCTGAAGCTCCCTTCCTCACAACAGCAAGAAACATCAAATTTATCATGCATACAGTATTTTGTGAACCATGAAAAGGTTAGAGTCATGCTTTTTTTTTGGAGTTTGTACAATGTTTTGAAGATAAACGCACAGCAAAGTGACAAACAGAATGAATAAACAGTTTAAAATTGGCCCCATATATGGATATATAATTAACAGAGTTTCTTACTAATTCAGTGAGTTTAGGCTACTTAACAGCAAGAAAAACTTTGAAAATATCACCCTGTCATGATGCAGCAGTGGTAAGCACAGCTTTAGATATGCAGCTGCCTTGACTCTGATGAGGTCAAAATTTATCTTCTCCAGTGTAAGACATAGAATCGTAGAATCATAGGATCATATAATTATTAAGGTTGGAAAAGACCTCCAAGACCATCTGGTCCAACTTGCCCCTACCACCAATACCAGCAATTGAACCTTGTCCCTAAGTACCACATGTACAATGTCTCCTTAAACACCCTTAGGGATGGTGATTTCAACACCTCCCTGGGCAACCCATTCCAATGCTTGACTACTCTTTTTGAGAAGAAATTTCTCCTGATTTCCAACCTAAACCTCCCCTGGTACAGCTTGAGGCCATTCCTTCTAGTTACCTAGTTATCACTAGTTACTTGTGAGAAGAGGCCGACACCCAGCTCCCCATCACTTCCTTTCAAGTAGTTGTAGAGAGCACTAAGGAATCCCCTGAGCCTCCTCTTCTCCAGACTAAACAACCCCAGTTCCCTCAGCCATTCCTCATAGGACTTGTGGTCCAGACCCTTCACCAGCTCCATAGCCATTCTCTGGACATGCTGCAGGGCTTTGATGTCTTTCTTGTAGTAAGGCACCCAAAATTGGACACAGTACTTGAAGTGCAGCCTCACAATAGCAGAGTACAAGGGAACGATCACCTTCCTTGTCCTGCTGGCTACACTGTTCCTGATACAAGCCAGGATGCCGTTGGCCTTTTTGGCCACCTGGGAACACTGTTGGCTCATGTTCAGGTGAGCATCGACCAACACTCCTAGATCCTTTTCATCTGCACAGCTTTCCAGTCACTCTTCCCCAAGCCTGTAGCATATTGCATGGGGTTGTTGTAGCCAAAGTGCAGGACCTGGCACTTAACCATGTTGAATCTCATCCCATTGGCCTTTGCCAATCCAGGTCCGATTTGACCTATCCAGGTCCCTCTGCAGCGCCTTCCTACCCTCCAGCAAATTGACACTTCCCCCCAACTTAGTTTTATTTTCAAATTAATGAGGATGCACTCGATTCCATGATCCAAATCATCAATACATATTAAAGAGGATGGGCCCCAACACCAACCTCTGAGGAACATCTTCAGATCAGGTTAGTTTTATCTCACCTTCCCATTGCAGAACGTGCTCCAGCTATCTATTTCAGATACATCATGTTTGCAGACACAGCAACTGTTCCCATACAACCTTATTTCCTCTGCCCGTGTCTGATGCAAGGTTGTGACTGTGTGCCTTAGAAATCTCACCAAGAACAGATCATGTCAACCAAAACCTTGACATTTCCTCTTCTCCTTTTAAAAGGCAAATCTCAAGTACTTATGGTAAAATAGGTGTATATGGAGACAAGTATGCTGTTAGAAATTCCAAAACTTTTTTGTAATGTAAGACAGATTACTATCTCACTGCTGCAAACAGGGAAAGTTTATTTAAAAACATATATTACTATCTCTGCAGAGATCATTTGTTAATTACTAGGGTAAGGCAAATGGGCAACTTTTTCATCTGTTAAGGTGTGTGACTTCATCCTACCTTCAGCTACACCTTGTGTAGGTTCCTGGCCACCAAGGTTATGAGTAAATGAACCATGTCCTTATTTTCAGCAGTTAAACCAATTAGAGTAGAGGAGCTGAGAGGGAAATGGCCCCTCTCCTAATTCTAGTACTACTTAGATGCGAGAAGAGACAACTAAGTATGTCCTCCTAATAGTATTTCCAGTGACACAATATTCTTGAAAAAGAACAATATTAGCTCTTCTAATAATTCCTCTTTAATTGTTTACCAGACTGAGAGCAGAACTGTTACTCTCTTTTCTGAATGCCTGTAAATACTGTAGTCATTTTGTTACCAGCAAATTGTTATCAAATGTCTAGAAACGAACAGAATGCATTCACTTCCTTTCTGTTTGTTTGTTTGTCCATTTCATGTACATGTAGGTGCTGTATTAACAAGGCAGGCAGAAAAATAATTGCATGAATTAATGGAAGTAGAAATGTAGAAGTGTGACCAGAAACACAGAAGGTGCACAGTAACAACACAATGTATCTAGAAAAACACACTTCAGGCTGGTAAGCTATTACAGTATTTGTCTTTTGCTAATCCTTAAAAAGGAAGAAGTTCTCTTTTTCTCTGAAATCCCCTTTGGACGGTAGCATTCCAAAAAAAATCAAACAGAGACTGCAGAACTATAGTAAAATGTTTGGCTCATATGAATATAAAGAAAGCAAAACTCTAAAACTCTACTGTGTATTGTGAGAGATGTGTGCATATGCTTTTTTTTTTTTTTTTTTTTTTTTTTTTTTTGGTGGTGGAATAAGACAAATTAAACTTCATTTGATCCCATGTGAAACCTCTAGAAAAATAATTCTGGATCATTAATAAAATATACTTATACTTGTAACTGTTGCATAAATAAAATCCTTATATTTAACTTATTTACACGGCATGTGCATGTCCAAGGAGAGGTAATTATTAGTAAATCCATGTTTCACCATTTGGATGTTTTGATTTTGTACCTTTCCCCTTTTCTTACCATCATCTTCAAACACACTTTGAAAAAAATAAACAGGTTCAACCCATACTTTAAGTAAAAATTTAAATTAGGCTATGAAGCTGCAAGTCTATATGAATATGTGAATTGCTCTTCCAGTTTCCTCTCAACAAGAATGTAAAAATAGATATTCAGTATTAGCCATTAATCAAAAACTTTCTTTATTTTCAAATGTCTGGACTAATTAAAATAATTTATAACATTTTAAACACATACTTTTGATAACTGCAAATATTTTAACTCCAGTAATTCCATGGATCAAAGATATCATTAGGTCTAATTAGGTTAAGTTATATAAGCTTTGATAGTTATGGCCCAGTCTCTGTGGTTGTATTTGCCATTGCTGGGGGTATGTTTGTGGCTGTGCCCCAGAGGTGGCCGTGCTGCCCTGGGCCTTTGCGGGTCTGAGTTGGGTTTCCCCAGTGTCCTGTGGCCCTGTGCCCATTATCCGGCCTGGCTGAGCTTCAGCTCTGCAAGTGCCCCAGGGGGAAGGGGCTAACAGCCCCAGGCTGTCCCTGCTGGGCACACAGCCCTAGGAGTACAGGGAGGCTGTGGGGCAGCTTTCAGCCCTGCCCTGGGAGGAGGGGGGGGGCAACAGGCCATGATGGCAAAGTGCATGAAAAGAGAGACAATGGGACCCCCAGGACTGAGGAAGGAAGGACCCCAGCACCACCATCACACTCCTTCAGACAAAAACTCAGGGTGGTGGTCATGGGTTTGATGTGCCCATCTCTCCCATGTCTTTTTGTGGGGGATGGAAGCATTGGCCTTAGGCCACAAGGACAGTGGAGGGTGACCACAGCACTGACAGAAGGCATAGGTACTGCGAAGGTTTGCTGAGGTTGGGTAGCAATTTTAAATGTGTTCCTACTGTTTTTTCTACATAGAATAAGAAGAACTATTAAAGAGGTGAAACACTTCTTGGACTAACAATAAATTTTCAGCTCCATTCCCATGTGGCCTGCACACAGGAAAATGTCATCATCAGGCACAGGCAGTTGAGCTTAAACTACCTGATCCCTATTTAGATGGGATAAAGTAGGGCTTGTCTGAATGATACACAGCAACACTAGACCTTATCCTCTGAACCCATAAAAAGGTGCCATCTTTTTTATCCAGCATTGTCATATATAGGGCATAAATGCCTGATATTTTCTAGTCTTCTATGCAACATGATATTTTTAAAAGACTATTATTTCAGAATATATTTAGTTAATTTTTTTATGATGATAAATTACAGTGCTAATTCCTCCCAGTCATGCCGTGGTTTTTTAGGTTTTGTTCTGCTACTTTCTATATAACACATGTAATGCATACAAAATGTTTGCCACAACATATACTAACAACACTACTTCTTCACTCAAAAATCCTTATGATATTCTCTCTTTGATGCCACTGTACTGGGTCTGGATGGAACAGAGTTAACTTTTCCTGCAGCGCCCCATGTTGTGCTCTCCACTTGTAGCTAGAACAGCCCTGAAATCACACCAGTGTTTTGTCTGTCACCGAGCAATGCTGGCACTGCATCCAGACTCTCTCTAAACCCCCCAAAGCCAGTAGGCTTGGGGTGGGCAAGAGGTGAGGAGGGTATATCACCAGGGCAGATGACCTATACTGATCAAAGTGATATTCCACACCATGTGATGTCACACTCAGCAATAAAAGATGGGGAAAGGGAAGGAGAGGGGGACTCTCATTATGAAGATATCTGTCCTCCTAAATAACCATGACATGTATAGATGCCCAGGATGTGGCCAAACATCTCTCATTGATGGGAAGTAGGCAATGTGTTTTTTTTTTTTTTTTGTCTTTGCTTTTTGCTTCCACATGGCCTTTGCTTGTATGTTTTATTTTGTTTTTCTCTTTCCCTTTAATCAAGTTATTCTTATCTCAACCCATGAGCTTCTTTTTTCTTTCCAGCATACTTTTTTCTCCCCCTCTCTTCTTTGGAGGAGGCAGAGTGTAAGAGCAGTTGTGGTGGAGTTTAGCTGCCCAGCAAGGTAAAACCACCACAACTTTTGAACAGTTATGCTGTTCAAAATAACTAGTTTACTGTGAAACAGTTTTGCTTTTTTGCTCTCATAATTATTTATTTGTATTTCTCACTTTTCTTTAAACTATACAGCCCAAGGTTAATAAGGGTTACAAGACTATATATATAATTTTTACTTGATACATAAATCAGTCAGACTAAATTATCATATTCTCATAGTTCTGCTGATGATTTTTCACCAACACACATTACTAGTTGTGAATGTCAATAGGTTAAAGTGATGCTAAGGCCTCTAATGTGTACAAAAATATGAAGCTTATTTTGTTAACAGGAAAAAAAATCTACTATTATCCATGAAAATAATTCAGGGGAATGAGCATCCTACATGTTGCTTGAAAATATATTTGTTTATTAAAACTTTCATATTACTTATCTACCAGTCCTCATTGTGATTCCTTTGTGAAAAGTTGTAAAAATCTTTCAAAGAAGAATTAAAAATATCTTGTCAAAAAATAAATTTTATAAACGTTACCTTTGATATCTACACACATACAGACACGCGCTCTTCTCCTTTGTTGAATGTTTCCACCGACGTGCTATGAAACCTCCGCCTAGGAGACATTAAAATGCACCATTTCACAATGAATTATAGATATAAAAAAAAAAATGGACTCTGTCCATAGTACTTGACAGAAGCTCTTGTGAGATGACTTTTTTTTTTTTTTTTTTTTTTTTTTTTTTTTTTGTGAGATATGTTTAGAAAGAGACTGCTGCAGCAGGGGCTGATCTCTACTTCCTTCTTGTATTTGTCGTTCTTCTCACCTTTGTTGCAGACAATTGCATCAGGAGGTCTTGCTGTCCAGAAGAATAACTTATTTTTCTCCCCAGAGAACAGTTAAGATGTCCAAGAAATAGACACTGTTATCATGAAAAAGAATGGCAATGTCAGAGGAATCAGACTGGGAGAGAGAGTAGAGTGCTTTACAGTGAATAGAAGCTACAAGTCGAGTTTTACAAATTTTCTCAGAGGCTGTTCCATTTAACGTTCTTTTTGTAAACGGCAAAGCAACTAGTTCCGAACATTCCTATTCCAAATATTCCTATTCTAAACTAATACCAATACCAGCAAACCGTTTTATTTAAACAGAAGTTCTGATGAGAATGTCAACAAGAGAAGACATAAAGCATCTTCTTTTAGTCACTGCAAATCACATGGGGATGAGGTGCAGTCATCTAGGAGGTAAAACACATCTCAGGAATCCAGATAAAGGACAGCACAGACTTCAAAAACGCAGCCTTCCTTTGTATGTCTATACTATTCTGATTGCCAGGAATAAATAACAACCATAGAAATTTCTGACACCATTAAGTCTACTGCTGTTTGCATCCGTACCAATCAATCTCTACTACCTTTATCAGTTGGTGGAAGTACTGCATTAGATAATTTCTCATTCAAAAAAAAAAAAAAAAAAAAAAGAAAGGGATCACTCTGGAAGCTCTCCAATAGCTCTCCACTCCTAATTCTGCACCTCAGAATGCCATCTTGTTGTTTACATTAAACCTGCTTCCTTACTTCCCGGTAGGCTTAATGAAGCACATGAAAGGCTGTTGTTTTCAATAGGAAAATGACTAAAAATCCTCTGCTCTGCACTTTGTAGATCCTAATTATAGTGCAAAGATAAATGGTGTCCCACAGAAGATACATAAAACATATCTTGAAGGAAACTAAAACCTCACAAAAAGTATCATTAAGTGGTGTATTATTTCTAAATGCCAAGCAGGTTAGGCAATTTTGATGAAATAAGATAACACACCCAGTCTTAAAATGTACTGCTGAGGTACTTTACTCCTATGGTCTTTAGTAAGATTGATGGTCGCTCAATATCCCACATTATCTGGCTCTACAAGAATGGCAAAAAGAAAACGAATTAAAGTTTTCTTTTTTTGTTAGAGACAGATAATGGATTAGTACAGCTTGACAAGATGCTTCAGGACCAGACAGTCCACCTTAACCTAGACAATTTTAGAGAAATAAAAAATCATGAATTTGCTGTTCTAGCAGCAAATAAAACATCTTAACTCAAACTGTTTCAGTAATCAATATTTAATCTGCACTCACAGCATTTTTATTTTAGCTGAAAAGGGTAAAAAGGTGGAGAGTTCTGTAGCCAAAGAAGGAGCTTCAGCTTTGTTACTTTGGGTCTGTTTTGCCACAGAAAGATCCAATTTCATGTTCCCAATATTGACAAATTAGGGCAATCCATCTTTTCCACCACGTTATTTCTTGCTCTCTAAACACTAGCCTTATTTTATCAGGCAATTTTAAAAATTTCAGCTGACCTTACCGACCATGCCCTAGAGTATTTATACATCTTTCAATGATGTTGGAATTGTAGATGTGTCACAGATACTCAGAAGCATTTGCACTTCTCAACCATATTCTTTTATTCTCTGTAATTCAACAAAAAACTCATAATAACTTAAACTGGAAAACATTAATATTGCTGCATTAAAGCTCAGCAAGCTGCAGATAAATAATACATAAGTCTGCCTATAGTTAAAATGATAAGGAACTTCTTAACATTATAGTCTGTCTACAGAGGTAGAATGCGTTCCACTGAGCATATATATTTTTTTTAATCTTTTATTTTGTCACTCTTAGAGATCCAAATTACATGAAAGAGGAAAGACATTTTGCTATTAACAAAATGATTGTAAACTGAACCTCATAATTATAAATGAGTCTGGGGCTATTGATCTTTTTTTTTTTTTTTCAGCATATAAATTTTAGAGAGTGCTGCATTTCAGAATGTGTGTACAGAAGTTGAGACTATACAAATACTCATCTCCAAAGGCTTGTGAATCATCTATTCCTATTTATTTATACTTTTATATACTTTTGCCAGAATAAAATAATTGGTTTTTAACATAGTCAAGAAAGCCACAGTCAGTGTATTTTTGAATAGAATAAACTTGTACACACAATAGAACTTTTGCTTACAGACAAATATCCTATACATTTTTTTCCCATGTATTGACTGCACAGCCTATTTACAAATGAGGAACTCAAGTTAATAACTGCTTTCAGCAGTAAATGTGTAGTAAGGAAGGTGAAGATGCACATTATGCATTTACTCTTTAGATTTAAAAGACTATTTAAACAATATTATACAATAAGGTATTTCAATATCTTATTGACATCAGTATACATGTGTATATCAATAATCACTATAGTTAAGAATGAATTCATACATGAGGATGTTACGCAATTGGAATCATCAAGTTATGAAACAGGATTTGCAGCAGCAGAAAAACAACTCAATTTAATAGTCTTCTTGTGTAGAAACTGTATATAGCTCAAATTTGTCTAAGCTGCATTCTTATTATATAGTTGCTGAACATGTAATTACACCATCTATTATTATAATTGTTTTGTCCTCTGAAGACATCTGAAAATAATTAATAAGACTGAGGAAAATTATACTTTAAAAACTCTAGTATGGTACATCAAGAGAAGGAAATCCTTCCTTTGAAATCGTTAAACAATAATATTGCCTTCATTGGTTTAGTACAGCGGATGCTATAATGTGGTGAAGAGTGTATCAGAAAATGTTTCATTTTAAACAAAGCCATTTTCAACTATTTCTAGAGAAAATAATTTACTAGTTGCAAATTGTATCAGATTTGTTGATTTTGACAAAGAACTGTCAATCCCATCAGCTTCGTTACTACAACTCACAATGAATTTTTAAATGAGTTGATATAAAAACATATTTAAGACATTTTAGCTTCACTCTTCCTTCTGACTGCAATACTTTTATTTTCAAGTATCTATTCCTACTGCTGAGGAACCCTTGATTCAATTTGGATCAACAGTAGAAAAGTTCTAATTCTTACAGTCAGTATGCCACTTATGTTCTTTCCCTATAATCAATGAAATCAATCTGGCACTTTGTGAGGTCATTATTTTCCCACAACTACATGTCATTTCCCCATATATTCAGTCTCATTCTTACAGACAACTCCTCAAACATACACACTTGCAGACAATGAAATGTATTTTAAATCTTTTAAAATCACAAGGTGAAAAACTTAAGATTATTTTTACCAATCAAATCTTCACATTTTTCCCCCACTCCCTGAGGTTATTTGTATTTCCTTAGAGAGCCTCACAAACTTTTACTTTCAATAAGCTATATTAAAAGGTAGTCTGCATGCTAATCAGTATTTCAGTATTTTCAAATTTGAATTGTTATTGCTAACCATTAACAGATATCAAATTCCTATTCTTTCAGCTATAGCTTGTCTCTCTCTCTCTTTCTTGATCAAGAGCATAGGATATGTTCAGACATTGCAATATGCAAAGGCACAGAGCACATGAAATAGTACTGTAGGAATCCTGCCAAATATTGCTGCCATATGTGGCACTGAAATACCACAGACTTCTATTGACCCTTGTCATCTTCTATTCATTGTGTTACACTGTGCAATAATACTACTATTAACCATGATGTGAAGTAGGTCATGCCCAATTTATGCTAGAATAGTTATAATAAAGTAGACACATATTTTTGATCCAATTACTTATTTCATATGTATGCCAAATGATTATAACAATATATATCAATGATGGTCTTCACATAAATATAAGTTTAGCTGTAGCTTTCCTATATCATTAGCCATAAAAACTTGTAGAGTACTGAGGCAATATGAGCTACTAATGGGCAAGCAATACAGCAGTGTACCTTCAGGGGCTAATTTCAGTAAACATTATCAGCTTTACTTTCATTTACCCAGTCAAGCAAATATCAACAATCATCTTGGTCTCGCCTTACTGAAAAGCATGAAAATTCATGACAAAATAATTTCATTCATTCTTAAACAACATGCACGATATATATACTAGAATGACTGTGACCTTATGAAGCTTCCCAGCACAGCAATGTCATCATATGCACTTGCAAGTAGAAGTTTTTACCTAAAAATTCAAGATTAACCTCTTTAATAATTACCTACAAGAACTACAAATTGCTCTGTTCTTACGAGCTCATATTGGTCTTATTGCTACATTTATGCATGCCACATTATTAGTATGCAATAAAAAAATATGTGAAATCATATCTGCCATCCATCAAAGGGAGAAACAAATGCATTCTGTAAAAGACAATGGAAACTTCACTCATAATTGATATGCTATGTTTTCCCTATAAAATATTCCAATGGCATTAGGAAGGTGTGTCCATTTGTTAGTTTAACTTTCCCAACAGCCAAAGTAACCTATCTATTTTATTTGTTCTGGCATGCAGTGCAGCAGTTATATAATCTCAGTATACCATAAGAAGACTACTGCAACTTTATTAATGCTAAAATATTTCATTTTCATTCTGGCCAACTATCTTGTACTCATGTCAAGAACAATATATATGTGTATATATATATATATATATATATTTATTATTTTTTCTTTTTTTTTTCTCAGACAATGCAATGTAGGCAATATTTCTTCTGGTATACTGTTATGTTAAAGCTCAGTAATTCCTTGATAATAAGCTTTATTCTGTGTAGGCTACTGCAGGGCCATGAAGCTGCTGGTGATATTTGGTGCTTGATTAGGGATTTATTCATTTGGAACTAATTCAAGTGAGGTTAGAGAGTAGAAATCAAGATCCAATTTATCAGTCTGACAGGAAAAAGAATAGACAAAATACACAGCAAAGAGAAACATACAGATAAATAAAAGTGGAGAATACTGTGCTTTAATTGTGTTATGTAAATATGTTCTGAATTTTTCAGATTGAAAATCTGTAACTTCTTTGTATATGAACAGAGAAACTTAGTCAGTGCTTGACAAACATCAATAGCCATCTATTTAGTTTTCTGATTCCTACTTAGGCATTAAATTCATTCAAAGACTGCAACCACTGTACAATGTGACTCCATTAAGTCAAATTGCTAAGTCAGTTATGGCTTGTTTATTCTCAGTCTCTGTTTATTAATGAAATATAAGACACAACCTTTTAAATCCTAGAAAGATGTCAGCGTAACTGACAAGATAGCATAGGCTTAGTGACCTGCTTCCATATAGAGTCTTTTGATTTGTAAGTAGGAAAAAAAGGTTACTATCAGAATGAACTTCATATGTGATATGTCATTTGGTTGCAAAGGCAACATACCTGATGACAGCAGCCTCTTGCAGCTTTGTGTGCAGTACTGTGCCACCATGAGAGAAGGGAGGGTTCTCCTTTCCAGCTGGAAGTCACAGAGTTTGGAAAGTTGTCAGGCTACCACCGGAGGCCCTCCAGATTAGTCAGACACCTATGGCCTCAATGACATGCAGGAAATAGGGCTTCTTAACCTCCTGACGTCACTCTTCCTCCAAGGTTTTTATGATTTTAAGATGCACAGAACTTTGGACTCTTAAACTTTGCTCAAAGACTTTTCTGCTATATATTTCTGACTGTGAACCTCTCAAATATGAGTAGAGTGGGAACAGATTTTGATTCTTTTCAGTGTCACAGAAAAAGCAACCAAATTAGAAAATTGTACTGTTGGACAGGTGATTGGTAATGTAATACCAGCCTGTCAGGACTGTTAATTCACTGTCAAACTTCAAACACTGAGAAAGATTCTTGTCGTTCTGGTAAGGCCCTTATCCAACTCTGTGTAACACTTCTTAGATATATCTTCCCTAAGTGGTAAAACTGCCTTTCTCCTCAAATGACTGATTTTATTTTAATAGCATAAAATAATATCTATTTATTTCACTGCCTGTTGCTTTATTCATTATTATATTGTGTGCAGGTGTTTAGGTGTTGGCAGTGGAGGGGGGCTGTCAGGCTCCTCTGTGAGTTTAGGCTGGGGCTGTCCCTTGCCAGCCCCAGCCAGTCCCACCTGGCTCCAACAGCCTGGCCCCACTACAGGGCAAGACTGGGCGCCACAGCCTAGATGGCGGTGCCTTGTGGGCAGCCTGGGGAAGGGAAGGCAAACATCACATGGCAGGGGGTGGTGAGGGGAGTGACGTGACAAGTTGCCCTGCAGATATGTGGATGGAGGAGGAGGAAGAGAAGGGGCAGGAAGTGCCCCAGGTGCCACAGCAGAAGTTCCTCTGCAGCCTATGGAGAGACCATAAAGGAGCAAGGCAAAAGTGAGAGGAAAAAGCAGTGGCACTGAAGAGCTGTTATGGACTGATTGCAAACACCCTATCCTCCTTCACTGCTTCAGGGGATAGATGGAAAAGTCAGGAATGAAGGAGTGAAGTTGAGCTGAGGAACAGGGAGGAATGGGGAAGGTGATGTTTTAATTTGCTTTTGTTTGAAAAAAGGCAGCCTGCTCTAGGTAGCCCTGCTTTAGCACAGGAGATGGACCAATCTCCAGAGGTCCCTTCCAACCTAAACAATTAAATGATTCTCACCACACACATCTATCTTAATTGGCAGTAAGTTAATTTATTTTTCCCCAAGGCAAGTCTGTTTTACCCATAGAGGTAATCAATAAGTGATCTCCCCATCCTTATCCTAATCCACGAGCTGTTTCATCATACTTTCCTTCTCTGTCCTGTTGAGAAGCTTAACAGGCACTTCATTGTCATTTTAACAGTCTGTAGCTGTGACCAGTCCTATTAGGATCATAGCCACACCAATTTCTTTCTAATTGGCCTTCACTGGTAACTGTTGAGGAAACATAATATTCTGTAAAGATGTCATTAGACCAACTACACAGTTTAAAACCCAAGAGTCTTAAGATAAGTAACAGAAATGGTTCACTCCAAAGTGAATGTTATAGACCTCTCCAGCATTAAACATAGCAGGACCCAAGGTGATGAATGAGTGAATTCAGATTATTATGGATACTGTGAGGCATGGTGTGTGTGTGGCCACACTACAAACACAGAGTAATAAGTCACAAAGTAGTTATAGGGCCAACATTTGATGTTTAGCAGTAGCTTAACGACAATGAGTTAACTGATTAGTTGAGTAGCACCTGGCCTTGGGAGTCATCTGTGTTGCTCATAAAGCTAAATCGCTAACCATACAGACAGAATTGTAGCTGATCTAAATCAGCAGAACACCATGTTTGCAAACTGCCAATTTGGCCCTATGTTGTGGACAAGATCTTAGTACCGTGCAGGTTTAGAGACGTTATTTTACACTGAATCAGCAAGTAATATATTGCAGACTGAAAACAATGTTAATTGTACTGATAATATGGAGCTCAAGAACCTGCATATGCTATATTGCTTTCTCCTTTTCAGCACATTTCAAACGCAACCTTGTCTTTGGCCTGTTTAAAGTAAATTTATTTAGAAAAATATTAAAAGCTAAAAATAACTTAGAAAAACATAAATCTACATATGGTTCAAAAATATCTCCTCATTCTGACGAACAATATTTCTGCAGTTTATAAATAAATCAATTCAGCTTTTTAACATTCTCTGACTGAAGTAGCTCAGAAACTACTCCAGAATTTGACATTTTGATTTTAAGCTGCAGTGCAGAAAAATAGACTGTGTGTGAAGGTCACCAACAATTCATCTAAGAGATTAAACATTATAAACTGTCTAGAAACATTTCAGATATTCATTTCCTTATGAAAAGGCATCATATAATAAGGTTTTGAAATATTTTGTGGAAAATTAAACTAGCAAGGGTCTAAAGCATTAGATAAATTATGATCTAAACTGTATAGCCAGAAAAAATAAGATATCAGGAAATTACTATAACCACTTTTAGAAATAGATAAGGTAAATACCAGTATATGTATTGACAGATTTGTTTTTTTGATTAATTGATTAGTAATTGGTCAATCTTCTTCATGGAGAGGCCATCTAAATTTTAATTGCATGTAACATTATATGAATATATGAATATATGCAACAGGCCCCAGGGTTGGCCAGGCTGTCCTGGGCCTGCGCAGGGCTGAGCTGGGTTTCCCCAGTGCCCAGTGGCCCAGTGCCTATTGCCCAGCCTGGCTGAGCTTCAGCTCTTTGAGTGCCCTGGGGGGAAGGGGCTGACAGCCCCAGGCTGTCTCTGCAGGGCACACAGCCCTAGGGACATTGTGGGGGCTGTGGGGCAGCTTTCAGCCCTGCCCTGGGAGTGGCGGAGGGCAGTAGGACCAGATGGGAAAACACACATGCAAAAACCCTAAACAGACCCTCAGAATGAAGAGGCGGGAGGATCCACATTAGCACTGGTATGCTGGTGAAACGATACCCTCTCTTCTCTCCACTTGACAAGAATAGCAACACGAATGCTGGGACCCAAAGGATCACAGGAGGAGTGAACATAACTCCAGAAAAAGGGAAGCGGTATTAGGGAATGTTCTTTTGTATCAGAATTTTAAAGGTATTATTGACGTTTTCACAGACTTGGACTAAGAGTGATAGTACTACCCTACATGAGCTAACAATAATTTGTATTTTGATTATGTTGTTAGGATTTAATTAGATTATCAATAAATTCTTGGCTTAACATTTAAGGCACATTTTACTTTTGCCCACAACAAAATTTTGAGTTTAGTAAGTCATCAAGTATAACAGATCTATCTTTGTTAAGATTTGCCATTCCACTTGCTGTTGAAATTTGCTGCGTTCTCCTTTGCAATTACTTTTACTGTCTTCCAGAGCATGCCTGGCTACTCCAAAACAATATCTCTAGTATTCCCATACTATATGTTTCCCATTCTATGTTTCCTTCCAAGATCTGTTTAGCATTTTTTTTGTTAATTCAATATACAATACTTTGATTTATTACAGCGAATTTCTATTTTAATTCAAATGCCATCTGAGTCTAAGTGCAATTCCTAACTTAGTCCTTATACCACATTATGCCCAAGAAACAAATCTGTACAAGTCATACCAAAACCATACCAAAACCCAGAGACCAAACTATGTTTATACCTCCTAGTAAAGTTATAAAGTGTAGAGTATTGTATTATTATAGAGTGTATTCCTGCAAAACTTTTCACCAAACACAATGCCGCTATTTAATTTTAATGGAAAAAATGTGAGGTAATTGGCAGCAAATGTGTAGGATGCCTTCCAAAATTACCATAGTCCTATACAATGTCCTAAAACTGTGTACTTTGATAAAAGCAAGCATCTGTCACAGAGCAAAGTGAAGATCAGCATACCTTCTGTCTAACACATCATAAGAAAGTAAAAGGAAAAAAAAAAGTGGAATTCCCCTTTAGCTCTAGGATGATGCTGTCAGAAGTCTCTTTCAAGGAACCATAATGTGACCCATAATGTGACCCATTTCTTATTTTAGAAGGATGTATTAAGTTTGAAATATCTGGAAAGACTCTGCAGCATCAGAATGAGCATTCTAAATGAGACTAAAAGTAGAGTAATTCAGCTCTGTTTATAAAGCCTAAGTGCTCCGGAAAATCTCAAGATCCATGGGATTTCTGCTTTACTTTTAGGATACCTGCAAATTTGTCAGGTTTTAATGCCAGGTTGGCAGCATAGACGTTTTATTTTAACAAGTCCCATTGAAATACAGTAAGTGAAACATTTAAATAGCAACAACGACTGTGGAGAAGCTTAAGTATAGAACCAGAATATAGAATAGAGTTCTTCAATCTAGGATATATATACATATATACACAATTATTAATAATAAGGCAAAGAAAATAGCTACTCCCCTTCCCACTCCCCTCCTCTCCCCACCTCCCCTAACCTCCCCTCATTGGCTTTGGGTACTTGAAATCCTTTTTTTATTTTTTTCTTTCTTTTTTTTTTTTTTTTTTTTTCTATAGTTCAACTCTTAGGAATACTGCTTGAGTAATCCATTAGTAAATCTACAGATAATTTAAAGATTATTTTTATCTTTATGTATTACCATGTGGTAATGTAACAATAAAGATGAAATGTGGCGTTATGAACATACTACTTTACATTAGTGAATTTGGTTAATATCTGATAACTGCTTTCTATAAGGTAAGTTTCCAGTCTGATGAAGTTTAGAGCTGTCAGTCACTGAAGAAAGAAAAAAAAACAAAAAAAAACTACCTGTAATTTCAACATTTGTTTTGTGGAATATACATACATAATATTTTTGGAAGTTACTAATTAGAATGCATGTTGTAACATAAAAGCCTGTATTTAAGACTTACTGAATATAGGCTTTCTTCACAGCAGAATGGTCCATTTTCTCTCTTGGTATGCAGGTAAGTTAATACATTATTGAAAAATCAATCTCGGCTGTTTTGATTCCATAAATAATTAAATGTACTGATTCAAAATTCAATTTTTTGCTTATAAGCTGCAGCTGACACTTTTATGTAATGTAACAAACATTACAAGTAAAACAAACAAACAAACAAACAAACAAACAAAAACCACACCACCACAAACAACATATTTTTTGCCTGTAAGTATTACTTGTATTTGCAAATATCAAGAAAATATGAAAGAAATATGAAAGGGAGGGGGAGGGGGGGAAACTTGAGATGATTTTCAGCCATACATCAATCATGTTTCCCTATGGAACATCTTGTAAATTTCATGAGGTTCTTTATTATCTCTTGTCAGATCGGTGGCTTGAGGCTTTTTTTCTGTGCTGAAGAGCATAGAAATACTGGTGTGCAAGCTTCTGGGGTGGCCAAAACTTCCATATCCCTGGTTTTCGAATTAACCACTAAACAGTAAAGAGTTTTTGCATTCTTTATTTAAAAATCAAAAGGTTAAGATTTTACTCAGACTATGGTGAGATATTTCACAGTTTATAGATACAACATCTAGAGAAATATCCAAATGATAATGTTTTGTTAAAACACTTTCCTTTTCAGTTATTTCTGAACTAAACTAAAACGCAACAGTTATATAGAAGTAGGTGAGGTCACTAACACAACTCTTACCCCATAAGTTATCTACATGTCCAGGATCAGTGAGTATATCAAAATAGCTATGACAACAAAAGTACTTCTGGATGCTGAGACTAAACCCCAATATTACTGTCATGTACTCCTGAATTTGAAATTAAAAATATAATGCAATTAAGGAAAAAATCTAAAATTCTAGGGAAAATTAATGTTAGTGATATAATAGATGTGTTCTGTTCATGTTCTGGTAACTACAGGGAGGCAATTACCTAAGTTAGTTAGGATGTATGTACACAACACACACAAAATTTTATCTCAATCTAATTAACAAGGATTTCTTTCAAAAAACAATTTCCTGCCCATCAGGTGAAGTGCCGTGGTCATTTAAAAACTGAATAGCATAATGTCCTTCTGGCTGCTCAGTTTCTCTGCAGTTTCTTTGAAGAGTGTCTCCAAAGGCCATATGTACATTTTGTGACCATAAACCTGGATGAAAATTTCCTTGAAACTAGATTTCCTTCTCTTATTTTATGCCTGACTATGTGCTGGAGGGAGAGAATTTACTGTTTTATATAAATAGGAAAAGGAAAAATCTAAAGTCAAGAACCTGTAGTAGTGTGGTGGTTTTTGTTTTGTTTTGGTATTGTTGTTTTTATTTTTATTTATTTTTACTTTTTATTTTTATTTTACTTTATTTTTATTTTTATTTTTATTTTTTAAACATGAGAATTTTGTTAAAAACCTGTGAGACAGAAAGGTTTCACAAAACTAACCCCAAAACTTTTTAGAATGTTACTGGTTGGTTTTACAAGAAATAAACAAAACAAAATCCAAACAAGAAAACAACAAAAAGATTGTTGTTGGATGACTAAATTATAGAAAATTGGTTGGTTATTGACAGACCCTAAAATAACAGGAAAAGTGTTGTCTTCATGAAATCACTTTTTGGAAAAACAGTGTTTTCTCAGGCAATTACAATTCCAAATGATACCTGCTTACTATTTCCTGTTCCTTCTTGATCCCCTGGATTCTTCATAGTGAGAACAAGATATGCTATTCTACCACACAATATGCTTCTGGCACTACTTAAGCCAAGAAATGTGCATTGGTATAGTTATGGCTAAACTGTTGATACGTTCTGGTTTTGCTCACAGCTCTGTAAATGTGAAGAACTCTCCCAAGACCATATATATTGTATATACTGTAAAACTAAAAGGAGGGACATTTTAATACACTGAATATTGTTTTATTTTTTTTAATATCTATTTATCATAATATTTTCTATCACAATGTAACATGCAGATCTATCTATTAAGGCTTGCTTACCCCCCAGAAATGAAAGATTTGATGAACTAAATGCTGGCAAAAACTCCAGATGGGTTCAGGCTGAAAATTCAACAGTGTTTCTACAGTTCTAAATGCTTCTATAGAACAGAGACAGAGGAATTATGCAAGTTAAAGAAAAAGGATCCCAAAAAATCCATATTTTAACTTAAGCAAGCATTAAGATTTCAAAAACTTCTACAAAATTAACTAGAGAACATAGATTATATATTTTTAAATATAGACTAGTATTTTCACAAGAAGATCCAGCCTTTATAAAACTTTCATGAAGTCTAATATACTAATATATAACAGTCAGTAGCTGAGACATAAATCAATCAAATGTTAAATAAAGTTTGAGGAGAGGAGCATACCTGTCTCCAGTGTTAATGGTACAAGGAGAAAAGGAGAAATCTCCTGCTATAAAAATACCTTTTACTAGCTCTACCAGATATTTCCCAGTACAAGTATTTTTGAGTTAACACAAAACTTCTCTGAACCAAAATACGATGCTAGGTTGCTCAGAAAACTCAGGAATTACTCAGGAAACCTGAAGGTCTTCTTGTACTCAATCCAAAAAAAATCTTGTACTTAGCACAGACAGGCAACGCTATTGTTCTGTCCTAGTTCTAATGATATTCTAGGATAATATTCATTTCTTATTACCAAAATGAATCAAAATCAACAAATAGGACTAGCACTATAAGAATGTAGTGTATCATTATTAGTAATATTAAAATGAAATATTGTCAAAATGGAGATTTAAAGACACATTTACAAATATATAATGATCATGAAAAAGGTAGATGAAATATTATCCTCAGATTTGGGAGGGATTTTTTGTACTCTTTTCAGCCATTGGCAAGATATAAACAAATATAAATTAAAGTTATCTACCATATCTCTACTCTAACATTGTCACAGTGCAAGAAAGTTTAGTTATCTCTGCATGTAAGTGATGAAGTATGTTCCCATTATGCACTTACAGTTCCATTAGAATCACAGACTATCAAAAACGGGTGTCTTCTTTTAAAAGGGGAAGAGGTGAGGTGGTGCAGTACCTGCCAAGTACCTTCTGTGCGAAGAAGAGCTCTCTGTACACTCCAGAAAAACACGTCAGACTCCTCCTGACTGTGGACATTAGACATGCGAATCTTGGGAGCAGCAGGCTTATTTTTCCTCCAAATTGCAGGGATCAAGCACCAGGATGATCAATGGGGACTTCTGATCAGCCCTTGCAATCCCCCATATTCCTGCTTCCTCCTCTTTGGATCCTGAACTCTGCCATCTCATTATCATCTATAATGTTTCCCATTTCTGCCATTTCTCATTTTGCTGTCCTGTTTGTGTAGTTATTGGTTGGCCAGCTGTTGCATGCACATTACTTGTCTTTTCTCTCTGTCACATCCTGTAATTTTTTATGTCAGTAGCTAGGCTACTGTCAGTAGCCAGAGGCTAACTCTTGGCTTTATGCACTCCTTCCCTAGCAAGTCCCCTCTCACAGGTAGTATGAAAAGGACCTATGACACCCCATCTCTCCGCCACAGAGCCTACATGCACCTCCCATTGTAAGTCCTTGCTGTCCTCATAGGAGTGGGAGGTTGCTTGTTTTGTGCATCACTCATGAGGGCTGCAGTAGCTAGAAAATGATTTCTTTCCATCTCAGGAGTCACTGTGACCCTTTAAAGCCAGTACAGCATAGTCACAATAAAACAAAATCAGTAACATTCCTTTAAGGCATATAGTATTTGTAGATATTTTTTTTTTTGGGGGGGGGGGGAGGGGGGAGAGAGGTTGATAGTGCATGCAATAATTTTAGCATATTGCTATTTTTTTTTTTTCATATTATGCATTTACTATTCATCCCCATCCAGATTCACAGAAGTGCACTACACATGGTTTTAAAAATTAGTTGTTCTGAATAAAACTTCGCAAAAATTAAAGCTTTGGGCCTCATTGTACTAGGTCCTGCATGCATTTGGTATGAAAAGATTGCCTCTTCAACAGAGAGCTTATCATCTAAATTGTTAGAAAGTATATGCTGTTACAGAGATGATTCAGGCTATTTCATCAAAAAGCTAGAATTTTCAAAGGCAGATAAGAAATTCCTGTCCGTGCTCAACAGCATAAAACATTCATGAGATTTCTTGCACTAGTTTCATTTCATTACTCATATAAACCACCACCATGCAGTCATTCTAGACAGACTAAAAATTACACTGTTGAACAATTAATAAGCATTAAAGAAAACTTTCAAAAAGCTATCTTCATTCAGCCAGCTTTCCAACTATAAACTCTAAATGCTAACATTAAAACTGAAAAACGATTTTGTGCTTCTGCAAGGCATATTATGCTAGATTGCAAAAAAAATAAATAATAAAAAAAAAAATTAAGGACCCTACCAAAATACTTTGTCCCTTGGAGTCACAGGTCCTGCAGGGGCGGCATCTCCCACCAGACCCCCTACTCCTGCATGGGCTCCTCTCCACGGGCTGCAGCTCCGGCCCGGGGGCTCTCCATGGGCCACAGCCTCCTCAAGGCCACATCCACCTGCTCCACCGGGGGCTCCTCCAAGGGCTGCAGCACGGAGTTCTGCTCCATATGGGACCCATGGGCTGCAGGGGGACAGCCTGCTCCACCAGGGGCCTCTCCACAGGCTGCAGGGGAACTGCTGCTATGTGCCTGGAGCACCTTCTGCCTCCTGCCATCCTTCTGCACTGATCTTGAGGTCTTTATGTCTGTTTCTCATGCCTTGCTCTCCCAGCTGCTGTTGGGCAGTAGGTTTTTGTTTGTTTCTTTGTTTTCTTTTATTAAACCTGCTCTCACTGAGGTGCCAAAACCATCATTTATTGGTTCAGGTCTGGTCAGCAGGTCATCCCTTCTGGAGCCAACTGGAACTGGATCTTATCTAACATGGGTCAGCTTCTGGACTCTTCTCACACAGGTCACCCCTTCAACCTCCTGCTACCAAAATGTTGCCACATAAACCCAATACAGATCCTATACAGATGTATACCATGGAAACAGAACTAGCAGTACTCAGCCTGGAGTTCAACAAAGACAAAGCAAATGATTTGCTGTAAATCATTTTTTTTTCATCTCAGTTTTGTAATCTGAGCTCACTATATATATTTTCAGTCCTGGTTCTAAAGAGACGCATACAATGAGGCTTAAACTTTTCAGTAAGGGTATGTATTGTTTGTCTTATCTTTGTTTGTGTACAGACCATGCTATAAAAGTGTTAAAATGCATAATTATAATGAAATATAAATGCATAATACAATTGTTGGTCCTGTTTAGTTATCCATAGTTAAAAGAACATAAAGGAACAACTATGTAATAAATTATTTAGGCAAGTGTTCACATTTTTATGGTACTTACTCAATATACTTTAGAAGTCCCAAGCTACAAAAGCTTAAATTCAGCTCAGTATTGATTTTCAGCTGATAAGCTTCTTTCAATCTTCAGTAAATTAAAACTGTAAATTGTGTCTGCAAGAGTACATACTGTATTTTACTTTCTGGAATGCTCTATGGGACTTTTCTAAAATAAAGGTCTTGTAGGAAGAGGGAAAAAAAAAAAAAAACAAAAACTTCCTAATAAGCCTTCTTAATAATGCTTAAATAGAGATAACTTTTTTTTTTTTTTTTCTTCATTTACATGGAAATACTATCCAGATTGTTATTGATTAAATTAGTTTTATTTAATTTTTCAAATTTGCAATCCCAAAATACCTTCCTCTATAGTGTTCTCCCTATGAATAGATAACTGCAATTTGACTCTAAAGGATTATGCTCTGAAAGACACTAAAATTAGGCAACAACATCCAGAAAGTGGCCATATAGGATTTTCAAAGCAACCAGAGTCTCATCTGATTGCAGACATGTACTGCAACAATTATTGCAGTGACTTTCAGATACTCAAAATGGATTTGTTTTAGCATGTAGGATTCTGAATTTCAAAATAAAAGATAGTAATAAAAGCATTAGAAAACATAAAATTTTGAGAGTTAAGGTGAGAAAAATTAAGGTGAGAATTGCAGAATGTTCTAAAATTTTAGGGAGAAAAGAAGATGATAAAACAAGGTGGTGGTTATAGACCTGAGGCACTTCTAGAGACCAAGACCCTCTTTCCTGCAGTGGTAGTCTCTTCATGACACAATTCAGCACATAGAAATCAGCATTCATGATCAACAGCAGTTTGCAGATAGAAGGAGATGCTCAACTGTTAGTACATTATCAAACACGTAAACCTAGCTCACATAGATTGTAAATCATGTCAGATATAATAAAGAAACTAGGCTAAAACTGTCCTCCTTCCAGTCACAGAGCAAAACCAATATCACTGTGCAAGAACAGACTGATCTTTAGTGCTTCAGCACCCCAAAAGAGTGAGTGTTTTGGGGTGGAGGTCCAGCTAACAGCACACAGTGTAGTTAACACTGTTAACTACATCTCAAACAACTGCAACAGGAGACTGTTCAACTTTGGGACTGTGCAACTTTGGGCCCACTCACTGTTCCAGTATGATAATGATGAGCCAGTTGCTTAGCATGTGGTTACACTTAGATTTGAAGCATGGTTGAAGACTATGCAGACAAGATGGAGCTAGCTGTCACAGGCTGTACTTTTGCCCATGCTACACCATTGACACAGTTTGAAGTGCCCAGGCTGAAAAGCTGAACACATATCCACACGATGTGCCATCAGTGGGGAGGGTCGAGGGACAGGCATAGGTTTTGGCTTTGTGGATCTCATTGGCAAAAAGTACACTTAACAGTGACTCCTTTGCATAAAGAGTTACATAGATAGTAAACAGAGTGCAAGGGAATAAATAGTCTGCAGTCTCCATGTGTAGTCAGCACAATTAACAAGGTAGAACATTTAAATAATTGTGGCTGAAGATGAAAAAACCAACAGTTTAGAAGATGAGAAACTGGCATTATGTCCATTACAATGACATTGAAAGATTTGGAGATGTATGATTTTCAGTAACTTATTACAGCAGTATGGTTAATGGAAGAAACAGAATGAGGATTTCCAAAGGGCCCTCAATGAGTGTATTGCATGATATCCAAAATCTTTTATCTGTTTATACGACTATTAAAAATCTACATATTTTAGATTTCTAGTCAAGCTAAAAATAAATAATTATTTGATACCTGACTAATATAATTTGTACTGAAGAGTGTTATAACATATAAAGCTCAAATATGAATTGGCATGGAAATGTAAATTACGCTATTTATTACATTATCTAGACGTGAATTTGTTGCAAAAATTGCTTAACTGCTTAACAGTCAATCATCTTGCTATGATTTTAATCTGTTGCTTACTACTGGTTGAGGTCATTTATAAATGTATTTCCCTCCTTGTTGCTGGGCATATCTGTTCTAATTAAAAAAAAAAAAAGTAAAAAAAAAAAAGTAAAAAAAAAGTAAAAACAAACAAACAAATAAACAAACAAAACAAAAAAAAAGATCCAAGAAGATCCAAAAAAGGCCATATTGAGAAGAAAGTTACTCTATATTCAGATAACTAATGTAAAACAAAAGAAACTAAGATTTTGAGAGTAACCCACATTTTAACTGGAATATATCTATAGAATTCAGCTCTGACTTGTTAGAAATGGTTGACAAACTATTTGACAAAATGATTGACAAACTATTAACAAGAATTCTGTTATTGTTTGCAATTTGTTGTTCAATTGTAGCAATGGTTTGGTTTACATTCAGTTTTAAGCAAGTCGGTAGACCTATAAAAATTATTATGAGCAAGGCTCTGTAATGGAAATTCTTCTATACCATCCCTTTTAAGTATACTTTAATAGAATTAAAGAGGTTATTATATCACTGAAGTCACTAAATGTAATAGATTCTGAGACTTTGCTATTCCATTTTATATTTTGCTATGCCATTCATGCCATAATGTTTAATAAAATGCACTTTGAGTTTTCAATGTGTTTTTAGAACTCCGTAGTTCTTATGTTCCTGAGGTTTCAAGTCCCCCAACAATATTCTTATTCTGTCTGTTCCAGTTAATTTAAAAGCTAAAAATGTGTACTGAGAATATTTTCTTCAGCAGCTTAACTTTGAATGAGTTTAATTTTCTGCAGTATCTTGTTTTATAGCTAACACTCTGACCAAGAATCATTTCTAGCTTACATGCAACAGTCAAGGTAAAATAACTCCTTTTACTGCTCTAGGCAAATACAATTGCAAAAGTTGCCAAGGCCTTCAAAATCCACTGTAAAAAATGTTGTAATGGCTATCCACTTGACTCACCAGGTTTAAACATTTATTTATGGTTCCTCCACTTGTTCTTTCTGACTTCAAGCAATCCATGAAACCAGTCTTGATACCTTTGCATTGCTCCTGTTTTAGTCCCATCATACAAAAGGAACAAGGTTCATACTTTTTATTATGAATTATCAGTGGTTTTGGAGTTAGCCAATATTCTAGCCGATATGATCAAACACTTCCCTTTCAAAGCACGAATTAGAAACATCTGTTGAATCTTGGTGGACTTGGTGTGCCCCAAAAATGAAAACATGAAGGACATGGTGAGGCTTTCTCCTGTACAAATGTAGCTGCATGACATGCAGACATCTACATTTTGAGTGAGAAGAGATGAGAGATAGCAGCACTACTAGGAACATTAACAGTGGAGGTTATGTGGAGATTTTACCTTAGTGGTTATTTTTCAGAAATAAAAGTCCTGTTCTGGAGCTGGACCTTGAAAGCTGTTTTTTTCTTGTGTGTGTGTGTGTGTGTTCAAGAAACTGAGTGGTATTTATGTTTTTCAGCATTGTACAGAAATATAAAGATGGCATAGAAAACAGGTGGTATTCTTCAGTTTAAGGCCATATCTTTTCACAAAATCTCAAATGTTTGTCCTTACTACTTTATCCTCTCAAGAGTGAAAAAGACTCCAAAAAAGAATTAGACACTCCAGAAATTCAACCAGGGAGCTTTTTATCCACTAGGAAAAAAGTTAGAAAAGTTGCGGTAGATGATATATTGTTATATGAATATTGTTAGATGTGGATTGATGGAAGGTTAGACAAGATCCTACAACAGTGTTCTTTAACTTCAGAAAAAGCTACAATTAATTTATATAAATTGAGGTTGTGTTACTGGGTCTTCCCTTCCCTTCCCTTCCCTTCCCTTCCCTTCCCTTCCCTTCCCTTCCCTTCCCTTCCCTTCCCTTCCCTTCCCTTCCCTTCCCTTCCCTTCCCTTCCCTTCCCTTCCCTTCCCTTCCCTTCCCTTCCCTCCCCTTCCCTTCTGTTCCCTTTTAATTCTGTTCTACTGTATTAGATTTTCTTATTCAACATAAGTAAATAGAGCTCTGACCACATACAGATACAGAAATGAGAATGATTTTAACAAAAGAGATAAAACAATAGAATTGCAGTTCCCACTGCTGTTACCGCAGGCATGTTGACTGAGAGCTGACACTGGTGTTACCCAAATGTTATCACAAAGAACATATTGTGAACCAATTTAAAACACTTCCATGCTATTTTTGACTTTTATCTCCTCAATAGTATCATTAGCTTTAAAGTTTCAGCCTCTGCAATCAGCAGTGGTGTCATTTACAACTGCTGCTTCTGCTACTGACTGAGGAAATTAAAATGCACTTAAAAGATATTACAGAGAACAGGTTTGCAAAATGTTGATTGTGGATTGACATAACCATGAGAAACAGTATTGATTTTTCATACTAATAAATGGGGTAATTTCCATGTTTTGTTTTGTTTTGTTTTTTACTATTTTTTGAAAGAGGCAAGTAAGAAAAACTATTATTCACTTCAAAGACCTAAACTGCTGTCAGGTACAGGAAGCAAAAGATTTCTTTATTCTTATTCTTGTCCTTAATTTTTACTCTTACTCTTGCTGTTACTCTTATTCAATTTATTTTTAGATGTCTGCATTTGACGCAGAATGGAAAAATCTACACTGTCTGGAACTGTGTGCATCAAATTTACACAAGGAAAACACAATCTGAAAATAATTGAGAGTAGAATGGTTATTTTCCAACCTTTCTGAACATACTAAGAACAGGCGTTCATTCCTTTTTGCTTTACTTTCACCTGCCCCTTCTTTGTAGAAGAGACCTTCCTATTACAATCTCCTACTACTTCCTTGTATAGTGTGTAGAGTAGCAAATTGAGCTAAATGAGCTTGTAAAACAAACTTGCTACTGTGTCATTAATGTTTAAGCTCCTTTCAAGATAAAAGGTTCAGCATGAAATTACTCAAAGTGGACTATCAAAGTTATCATTTTCAAAACCAACTTTTTGCGTAATCCTGGGATATAGTATTATTATTGGCATTATTACACATGCAAGTAAATACAGCTTAAAGGCTGTTTAGATGTTGGTATTGTATGCTATTGTTTTAATGCATGGTGGCATTGAAAACCATATGCACGTGTTTATAAATAGCAACCATTAACTCACTTGCAATGCAGACAGTATTACCATGATGTTAAATAGGATCTTTATTAGTTCAGCCTCATTATCTTAACAGTTTCAGAAAGAACAAGAATATTGATGAACCTTCTTGTCTCCTAAAGTTAAAATAATGAAGATTTTAATTTCATCAGTAAAATAAGGTCCCTAACTACATCTCATGCTATGAAAAATGTTACTGGAGAACTGTGTTACACTGAAACATATTCTACACTGATCATTGCAGGTTAAAAGTTATTTTACAACTTAATCACACAGTTTAGACACGAACTAAAGATTATTCTTGAGAGTAAATTGACATCATTAATGGAATTCATGGCTCCAAGCACTCCCAACCAACACAGCATAAGTCTTGCATCACATTTCTACCAAATACTAAGCAGATTAGATGAATAGCATACAAAAAATATTATTTTCAAGAAAATTAAACATCTCTTTTCAGCAAGAGGAAAAGAGAATATGATTTCTTCATAAAATACATGATTTCATTTTAAGAAAGTGCTTAGTATGCAAATATGTATATAAAGTATTTGAATATGAAGGATGCAAATAAATTATTGTTTAACCATTTTTTATAAATTATTATCCTTGAAAGTGTGGATGTTCCGTTACTTTTCAGGGAATTCATATTTTATATCAGTTAGTGCTGTTATACAGCATTTAGAGTTAAATTGTTTCATAGAAGATTCACAGAAAAATAAAATAAAATAAATAAAATAAAATAAAATAAAATAAAATAAAATAAAATAAAATAAAATAAAATAAAATAAAATAAAATAAAATAATAATAAAATGACAATGCTTAATGCTACCAATGTATTTCACTTATCTAAATCTTATCATTTGTAAAGTGGGCTTTGGCAAGACAGCATACACTTCTAATGAGAGCAATTCAGAATTGGCTTATTACTTGACTTGCTGTTAGGTTACAGCACCTAACCTTCTAAAATGATATAAATACATGATGGTTGAAAGACAGCTTTAAAATAAAGTGATTTTTTTTTAATAAAGACAAATGTTTCTGTGTTAATGAAGAAATGTTTGTATATGTTAGCATATACACTAGAATAATTTCAGAATAAAACACTAGAATAATTTCAAAGGCATATGTTTCAAATATTAAGACAATATGACTTATAAGTTCAAATATTACAAAATATTTAAATATGTATTTTTTCAGTACAGACTTCAGAATGTGAATTCATCTTTTAGCACCACTTTGAATAAACACAATATCTATAGAAGTTTTTTCAGTGAGCAAATAGATATTTTGGAAGTATATTAAATGAATACATTGTGAATGGGTATTGTTTTATCTATCTTCATAAAAGGATTAAATTCATATTCCCACAACTAAGGGAAATTTTATCAGAAAGTTGTTGATCACATAGCTAGATTTTTTGTTTCATAGAAGGAGTTAAAGTCAGTGAAAAGAAAGAAGATAAAAATATACTTCATAGTAAAACAAAATTCATTTGGCCCATTGTATCTGATAATTTATTTGTAGTCATAATTTTTAAAGCTGGTAAAATTAGTATTTCTTTCCTTTAAACAGCTCATTTCTACAGAACAGTTCAATAAATAAGGGTTAAGAAAAAACAGAAAGTCTATATTTGAATAAATCTCTATTTTCAATAGCTGTGTTATATTTTGCATCATTTAAGAAGTAGTAGGTGATCACAGTAATAAAAAATTAAATTTGTATAGACACCAAGGTCCCTGTGAGTGTTTATTGTGATGTTGGATGAGGCTTTGAACAACCTGGTTGAAAGCATCTCTGACCATGGCAGGGGTGTTGGAATTAGATGGTCTTTAAGGTTCCTTCCAACCCAAACCATTCTGTGATTTTATCATTGTGTGGAAGAGCCAGCAGACTTAATTGCCATCTATTGTTTTTCGCATATTTATATTGAATGATTGTCATCATTTTAACAGGTTTCCATATATCAGTATCATGTGACAATGCTGATCCAAACATTGTGTGTTGACTCCAAGTAGGTCTCACTTATTTTAACTGGCCCAGTTACCAGATGAATCAATTTTTGTCTTGATAGATTTTGTTTGTAATCTAATCAAGATAAAATATTCCTTCCTAATAAACATGGGAGAATGTGTGTGTGTGCGTGTGTGTGTGTGTGTGTGATGGCGTGGAGGGGTCAGTATTTTTTCCAAACATTTTACTACACTAAAATTACAGGTAGCTTTGTTGATTGTATTTCGGTTTTGAATAAGGGATGTAACATCTAAGATACTTTGCCTTCACTTTGGGGAGGGAAGTCCATCTGCAAGTACACCTCACTTTTGCAGTGCTTGAATGCCATCCTGTACACTGAGTTTATGCTGTCTGAATCTACAGAATAGAGTTTCTTAAGATGAGTCAAATTTCTCAATTTTAGTATCAGTACAAACAGATACTTTTGCCATACTTTTAGTCATTGAAGGTTGTTGTTTTTTCAGAGGTAGGGTAGTGGAAAATGCCAGTTGGAGTGGAGTAGGGCAGTGAAAAATGCAAAGGAGTGGAAAATGCCAGTTTTTCATACAGATAATCTTCTCATGGGATTCCTAGCTTAAAAGGACAATTAATAAGGAAGCTGAAATTACTGATTAAAAGGACAGAATGACGTAGCAGTAGGGTACACATTAAATGTTTTGAATTGCCTGTTTTCTTATGGCATTATGTAACTAATGAAATACTTACTAGGGCAGAAAAACAATGACACCATAGGCCAAAAGGTTAGAGAACTTCAAAATGGCAAGAAGATGTAGCTCTGTGCCCTATTTTAAAATGGGATTTAATTATTTCTAGAGTGGAAAATTCTTTCCACAACCAAGTGACAATGGCCAGGTGGTTTAGATAATGCTAGGAGTCATAGAGGATGGCAGCATACTGGCTCAGGTACACACCTACTATTTCATTAAACTGATTACCACCTTGCAAGAAAGAAGCCTAATCAACTGACCACTCTCTCTGTCCTCACTACACTTGCCAAGGTATATAAAGCTTCTATAAGCAAATATTTTAAACAGCTTCAGTTTCATCTCAATGCACCAGAGAGAAGGAAGATTTAAAATATTTATAAGAGAGATGGACTGTGAAAATTGTTTCTTGGCTATTATGCAGAGATCTATAACCCTTCCAGCTGCAGTAGGCAAGGCAAATACAAAACACGTTGCATGTCAGTTTACTCATATGGCTGAGTAAGAAAGACTGTGCTTTTACTTCTGTTTAGAGTATCATCTCAAATTTATCAAGGAAGCCATACATTTAGACAAAACTTTCCTTAAGGAACTGGGGTGACTAAGACTTTTAAAGCCATTATACATAAAAATATGTATAAATTTATAAAAAATACCTGGTAGAAGAATCTCAAGAAGAATTACAAGAGCAGCTTTCATGAAGCTTTCTTTAAAGTTATAAAATACACGGGTCTTGCTGGAGAATATTAGCCCGGTTTTAACCTTTCATAAATGGAAACTCTCATTTCTTCTTCCCTTAAATGCACTGACAACCTAAAAAACCTCCCTATGTGAAACTGAGACCAGTTCTTCTGCACAGTTTCCATCTCAGCTTGGTCTTAGTGGTCTTAAGTGAGATTGAAAGTGTCATAGTCCTTGTCAGACTGTTCCTTCTGATGAATTTCACCCAGAAAACAAACAAACAAACAAAACAACAACAACAACAAATAGCATCCCCCAAAATTATATTTCTATACCCTGGCATTCTCAGAATATAGACAGGAATGTTATGCAGAAAATGCTGAGAAGTTTCCAAAGGTAAGATAATGTTGAAGAATGGCTCAAAGAGCAAGAGCATGGGTCCCTAGAGGAATTGTACAAGCAAGGCAAAGAAAATACAGAGTTTATAGCCATGGAGTAGGCCTAGATGAGAAGCATTTTTGTGAAAATATGCAAGGAGCAGTCTGTCTTGAGAGAGAGATAAACAGGTGGATCTGAGGCCTGGGAAGATAAGTGAGTAGCTTATGCACTTGCACTGTAACCCCAAGTAGGAGAAACAGTATTTTTTACAACACTTCTAGGCTTAGCCAATAGGATAGTGACCAGTAGGCATAATTATCGCTGTGTGTATAAATATACGGATATCTGCGCAATAAAGTTGAAGCTTGTATTACCACTCATATTGAGTTGATCACTTGCTTCCCTATGCCGAAATCAGAGGGTCTCGCACCCGAAGTGGCACCCGAACAGGGACAACATGGAACCGAGAAGTGCGGTGAGGACAAGCACCGATTAGCAGTGAATTGGAGGGCAGAAGATTGCCTAGACCGACCAAAATGGGGTCTGCACGGTCCGGAGGGCTACCAGCGTGGTTAGACACGGAGCTGCACAAATCGCGGACAGACACGGCGCAGATAGACGTGGAAAAAAGGCCGGCACTATTGATAAGGAGGTAGCCCTCAACTTACCGACTTTTGACTTATTGACCCTCAACTTTTTAGAAAAGCGAGGGGTAGAAGGAATTAAGCATATTCCAGGGCTTATCGCCTTTGGGGTAGCAAAGGGTTTTTTTTTTAACCCTGAATCATCCTTTGATGTGGAAGAATGGAGAGCTTATGGGGACTGCTTGTGGGATTTAGCTATAGATGATGATAAAATGGTTAAAAAAGTAATGAAACCATGGCAGGAAACTATTAATAGTTTAAAAAGATACAAGTTCGAACAGCAAGTTGCGGCTGTGTCTACTCAGCAATTAGGAGGGTCTCGCACCTGCAAGATAATAATTCAAAAGAAGCGACAGACTGGAATTTACATCTGCTGAACACCTACTACACAAAAAACACTTCCAAACAAAGCAATTACATCAACCAGCGTTAAGCTTGTGCAATGAACTTGTAAATCATCTTCCCTAATCTCAGATACATTTCAGTGTTTATGCACTGTTTATTGATGTGGTTCCAGATTACCTAGTCAGGTAAATCTAGTTTAATGGGCAACTTTATAGTGGAGTATACCACTCAACAAAAGTATTTAGTAAAAGAGTTATTTCATATATCTGCATATAGTTTACATCCAACAACAAAATCCAAATACAATAAATAGAATTCTTGTAAAATTCTGTGCATTCATTTTGAAAAATAAGTTAATTCATATATTGATATATGATATATGATAATTATATATTCATATAAGAACTCTGTAATATAGCTGTTGACAATGAATTCTAAAAAAATGAAGTGATGTTCCACATTCGTACTTGATTCAAATCAGAAATACAATTTCCAAGCACAAATATGTCACACAAGAGAGGTATTAATCTCAGAAAATTGGAAATAAATAAATAAATAAATCTTAGTATCAACTTGAGTTAATTACTCATTGAAAAGTTTTTAATTTTAAGTTTAATTGAAAAAATTATAAAGTGGGAGCAAAAATGTATAAAGTATTCTGTAATTTTACAGTTTTAAGCACTAAAGGAAGGAAATGTCAGTAAGGACAAGGTGTTACTTGTTTTAAGGTATTCTGAATGGAGGTTTCTTTGATTGATATAAGCAGGCATGAATCTTTTCACTTTAAAGGAGTTTGACTATATACTAACCACTTTTAACAAGATAGTATTACACCAAAAGGGATAATGCCCACTGCAAAGTATCACTACATGAAAAATATTGATTTTGAAGGGTCCTGACAAATATCTTCCCTGCAAGTTTCTGTGATTAGCTAACTCTTCTCCATACTATAAAAAACCTTCAAAGGTGATTCAGCAATACAGTTCAAAAATTTCTATGGTCAAGAAATAGCACCCTTTTGTAGCTAGTGGTAGAAACAGTCTTCAGGATGTTTGATGTTTTACTGTGGGCAGCCTCAATGATGAATGGTTTTATCAATTCTAACCAACAGTTGCACACTTGTCTTGAAGTAGGGGTACTCCGAGATTGTTCATCATGCATGAATCAAGTTGTATAACAAGGATGCATCAGACAGCAGAATCAGGCAACAAGATATTCTCTTACCAATGATAAGAGGGCAAAAATTGGAGGATTAATAGTTAATGGCACTTATCCAACTTCAAAAACAGACTTTGGTTTTAGAAGTGAGCAAATGAGCAAGCTGGAAAATATTTTACCTTAGCAAAGCAGCTAAGAACTCTGGAGGGCATTAAGCAACCTGTTCGTCTATTATGGAATAGTCACCGATATAGGCCAGAAAAATAATGTAGCCAATTCCTAGTATTTCAAGGCTTACCTTCACTCAAAAGTGGACATCATAAGAGGAGTGAGATATAAACCTCTGACCTTTTGAACTAAATACATGGGTGAACTAGATGTGTGAGTGATGAATCATAAAAGCACAACTCAACCATAAAAGATGACGGACAAATAACACACACAAAGAAATCCAATGCTCAAAAAGCTCTTACAGGTTATGATATCAACATCAATCTATTTCCTGAAGCACTTATATCTATCTACAAATTCTGCTGTTGCATAAAAAAGATAAAACTATCCTATCCATTGTGTGAGCTTTGTACAACAACATTTTTTAAATTATGTCAAATGAAAAATGTATGTGAATCTGTTTCAGTTGTTTATTAGGGATACTGGGAGGCTTCTCAAGTTCTTAAATCATCTAAATACAAAATTATTCTGCTCAAAGTGATTTTTTGTTTTGACAATTCATTTGCTTTATGAAAAATCAATAAAAATAAGAAATTAGAAGACTGTTTTTCAAATAATAAAGTGAAACATTTTTATGGAACAAAATAGCTTTTGTGGCTGATAGCCGCTTGTCCATGAGAATTAGTTCACGCTTGTTGTTTAAGGAATAAATATTTAACCTGACAGAAACTAAAATCAATATTAATCAGTATATTTTAATGGAAAAC